>NC_081841.1:25556389-25700322 GCF_963259705.1 Myotis daubentonii
GCACATACCTGGGTTACAGATTTAATTCCTGGCCCCAATCAGGACACATGCAGGAGGCAACCAATCAATGTATCCCTCTCATATCGATGTTTTTTCTCTGTCTCTCTCTCTTTGTCTCTCCCTCCCTTTCTCCTTCTCTCCCTCATTTCCACTCTCTCTAAAAATCAGTGAACAAACTATCCTCAGGTGAGGATTAATAATAAGAACAACCTTTGAGAGTAAAAGTTCTATTTTAAGACCTGCTTCAAACCCAAATAGGGTAGCAATTTCATGGCTGCAGCTAATTTAGACTGCATGAAATCAACAAAGAGGAACTGCTAGCCAGGGATAGTTAATATCCAAAAGCAAAATAAATATATCTGTAAATAAAGAAGTAAATTTCATCATGGCATTCACTGTTTTCTTTGGATGTTGTCATTGAGCAGTGGTAGATAAGCACATTATTAAAACCACCATATCAGAGAATGTTCCATAGTAATGCAATAAGGAAAATAGGACCATACATGAATAATTATGGAAAGGAAACCAGACTCATAAGGAGCACATATAAGAAAAGGTAAGTCGTTTGGAAACCTGGTCCAAGGACCAGAAAAAGGCTGACGTTAACACTGTGGCCAGATGGGCTTTATCTTTCTGCTGTTCTTTCCATTTCCTGCCAGTATACTAAAAAAGATTGAAACAGTATCAAGGCAGCCCCACACATTAAAAGCGCTAGATGGAAATAAAAAAAATGTTCCCAGATATGAGCATAACTCCTTTTGATTAGACAACTAAGCCATTCTCCTCTGACTTGCAAAATTCTGGCAAGAAGCTGTGGTTCTGGGGCCTCTTTATTTTGGCGGTTTTATCCCTACTTTTGATTTGGTAACACTTGTTGGCTCTTACTCTTTCCAACATGGAGACAGGACATAGCTTAGTGAGGCAAATGCTCTGAGTTCAAATAGAAAGTATGTTGAAAGGTAGTAACTATCCCTAGCCAGAGTTTTTATCCCCAGGTCAGTACAAATAAATACATTTTTAATGAACAATGATAAATATGATTATTATCTTTTAAAAATATATATTTTTATTGATTTCAGAGAGGAAGGAAGAGGGAGAGAGATGGAAACATCAGTGTTGAGAGAGAATCATTGATTGGCTCCCTCCTGCACACCCCCTACTGGGGATGGAGCCCACAACCTGAGCATGTGCCCTTGACCCTTCAGTCTGCAGGCCAGCCCTTTATCCACTAAGCCAAACCGGCCAGGGCACCAGAATCTTTCTTAAACTGAGCTCATGTTATGTGATTCCTGCTCAGAATGTTTGGTCGCTCCCTTCTGCCTCACACATGCAGGTCTGAGCTGCTCAGCTTGGCATGAAAATCTCAAGAAGTCTTTATATTCTCATCTCTCACTGCTTGTGTGTGTTTTGAGCTCCAGGCCTAATGAGACTGCTTCCCTTGCTTTACCACCTCCAGGCCTTTGCTCAGGGTCTTCCATCTATAAGGTGTCTTCTCTGTTATGGCCTGCTAAAATCTTCCCCTCCTTTAAGACTTTGATTGTTCATTTGTTTAACAAATATTTGAGTGGCTACTGTGAGCTCTAGGCACTGTTCTAGTAGGTGAGCCTCTAGCAAAATATAAAATCTCTGTTCTCATGGTGCTTGCCTTTTAATAGTTCACCCACTAGAATGTAAGTTTGCCTCAGGCCATCTCCTTCATCATCTTTTTTACTTCCTCTAAATTGATATGATACACCTTCACACAAATGATTGTGATGCGAAAGAAAAAGGTAAGATATTTGAAGTGATTACTGTGGCTGGGCAGAGAAACATTCCAAAATGCTCTATTTTTCAAAGTGTGTGTCCTCAATGTAGAAAGAAGCAAATGTAACCAAAGGTATAAGAGTGATGACTTGAATGGGATCAGGTACATAAAAGCTAGGATAAACAGAGTCTCCTAAGGTGAGTGACATAAAGAATACCTAGAAATACAAAAAGTTATATTCCCAGCAAAGGTAGCAGTAAGTAGATATAATCAGCCTTTTGTGCCAGCTGAGGTCATGTTAATGTATGGCAGAGCAGAACTATTTGACACCTCTTTTGCTTCCATATTTTCTGTCAAAAGGAAAGATAATTAACTGGAAATGATAGAACAAAGGAGTAGTTAAAATCCCAGATAGACTATATCTGAAGTGAAATTAGCTGATCAAAATACATTGTTTTCTGGTGCTTGTCTCCTAACTCCCAATCTATCCTCCCACCCCATCCTCATCCCTCCAGCCTACAGAACTAAAAGAACTTGTAGTTACTGAACTGCTATCTTTAATGAATTGTGGAGAACAAAAGAGGTGCCAGAAGCTTAGACACAGAAAAAAGTATCCCCATTAAAAAAGGGGAATGATGGGGTGAGAGGGAGGGCACTTGAAAGAGGGGAGATGGTTCCAAAATGTATATCACTATAACATTCTATCCATTGGTTCCAACTCTTTGTACAGAGCTTGCTCAATTTTAAAATATTTATAGACTGTCTTGGGCCTCCATCAGCCTTGTCTTTTATAAAACTAAAATTTTTCAATATAAACCCACAAGAAGATCGGAAGTAAAATGCTACAGGGTTCTGATCTTGACCTCTATCTTATTCAACATTATGTCAGTTGACTCAGTTCCTACCAAAGGACCCTGGACATACTTGATACTCATGAAAGATTTCTGATTGACCTTAAGTAAAGTGGTGGAGGCATATTAATCAAATTTGCAGATGATGAAATGTTAGACGGAATTCTAACATGACAGATGACAGATGCAGAGGTCAAAATGATCTCAGTAGATTTTAAATGGGCTGAAACCACAGTGACATTTAAAAGCAATACATGTCAAGTCCTACATAAAAACAATCAGTTGCACCCTGGCCAGTGTGGCTCAGTTGGTTGGAGTATTCTCCTGTGCATCAGAAGGTCGTGAGTTCGATTCCTAGTCAGGGCACATACCTAAGTTGCAGGTTTGGTACCCAGTGGGGGCTTGCCTGAGAGGCAACCAATCAATGTACCGTGTCTCTCTCACATTGATGTTTCTCTCTCTCTCTCTCTCTCTCTCTCTCTCTCTCTAATAAAAAAAAATAACACAGTTGCATATAGGCAAGATAAGAGAAAATTGGCCCAAATTGGTATCAAGATCAGAAAGTGGAAGAGCAGGGGTCTCAGGCACAGTACTTGGCACTGGTCACTCTATACCTGAGAGTGTTCTGGGTGTCATGCTTAAGGAGGTATTTATAAATGTGCATATGCTGAATTGCCTGACCAGAAGTTCATTGTCTGGAAACCTTGTTATGTAAAGAAGTCTTGAAGCAGATAAGAATTTTGAAGTTGGAGAAGAGATGGCTTAGGGGAACACATCTCTTTTTTAATATTTTGTTTTTAGCACCTTTATTTGTTTGATAGGATTAGTGTTAGATCCACTTTTAATGAAGTCACAGTGATCAGAACTGAGGCCAATGGACAAAAGTTATTGGGAGGTCGAGTTTAGTTTGATATAAATAACTTTCTATAATAAGCATTTTAATGGTAATATTTATTGATCAGTTACAGTTTGTCAGGCAATGAGCCAAGCACTTTTCATGCAGCATCTTACATTTAGTCCTCACAGCAGCCTTGTCGTATGGGTACTTTTTAGTCCCATTTTATAGGTAAGGAAACTTGTTCAGAGAGATCGATTTGTTCAATGTGTACAGCTAGAAACTAGCTAAACAGCTATTCTTTCCTAGACCTGACTGGTCTCATAGCCTATGCTCATAACCACTATGCTGTCTTGTGAAGTAATGAACTCTCCTTTGGATATGTTTAAGCAGAACTGGAAGGATCCTCTTTCATACTTAGAATCAATTCTTGCAATTCATAAGCATGTGGAGGAACAGTATAGCATAATGGGGGAAAAAGCACAGACTTTGGAGTTAGTTCAGGGATGGAACATGTCACGCATTGGCATATGATCTTGGGCTAATTGCTTAACCTCTCTGAGCCTCATTTTCCTCGTCTATAAAATAAGGATACTAATACCTACCTCAGGGAGTTAATGAGAGGCTTAATTTATGTGAGCAGAATGATTTATGTGTAGTATGTATTTGGTACATATTGGGGACTCAACAAATAATTGCTATAATTGTGCAGAAATTCCTAACTTTAGCAGTTATGATTATCGGACTTAGACCATCATCATTATAACTTTGTATGCTTCTTTCTGTATTATGTAACATTAGGGCTACTTTATCTCTGAAATTATGCTTGCTAATACTCTAATTAGCACAGAAGTTTTGGTAGCTGGACATGATTTCATTTACAATTTTACTTTTTATGTTTGTATGTTTACTTTTTATAGTTATTCTGTTTTCTCCTTTGCTGATAGCAAGTTGTAGTCAACTTATAATTTGTTGCTGTTGGCTTGGAAACCAAAGTAAAAATCAATAGACCTTTAGGGGCAGTCTGAAGAGCTTCCTGTTACTAAAATACATCGGCATTAACGCACGGAATTTATAATAAACTATTTGGTGACCTGTAGGCCGTTTTACTTGTTTTTTCCCTGTTTCTTGGCTGTCCAGTGAGTTAGTTACTAAACAAGTGAAATGCAACTGGATGTGACACTATTTTTGCTCTTGAGTTTTACAACCTAGTGTAAAAAAACAAAACATCATAATGGATTTAAAGCCTAGGACTTTAGAAGCATAGAGCTCATGTAATATCACATGATGTTATAACACCTGCCATTTGTTGAGTGCCTGTTTACCATATACCAAGTGCTACACCAGTTGCTCTCCATGCAGAATCTTTTTTAATCTTCAAAACAATTCCATGAAGGAGGTGTTAATGTCATCCTCATTATCTAAGGATGCAGGGCTATGAGAAAGAGAGATTAGATGTGTTCAACCTCCACAGAGATTGAAGCTCAGGTCTGTCATATTCCAAAGACCCAGTTCTTTTCATTGGCCTGGAAGAGGTGGGCCATAGTCGTACAAAACAACCATGTAGAGGAATATTAATTGTGCAGAGTCTAAAAGAACAGGCAGGATTTTGGTGGGATGTGTTGGCTTGGGTCAGGAGGGGTGGAGAAAGGAATTCCTAGGCAGAAGGAGAGCATGAGCAAAGCGGGCCTGAATATGCTGCTGTTGGGGAAGTGGGTGGAGACAGTGCGATAACTGCTTGACCAAAAGACGGTGCACTTTGGGGAGGAGGAGCAAGTTCAGATCAGAAAGTTAAACTGTGGCCCGATCATGAATGCTCTTGAAAGTCAGGGAGAGGAGTTCAGAGGTGCTACCATAAGAAGTGATGGCAGTTGTATGTTGTAGTAGGGAGTAGGATATTGACACATTGATAGTTGTGGGTTTTGGCTGATTGGTAGGACAGTAGCCAGAGATGGGCATACCAGTTAGGAGACTGTTGTAGTTTTCTAGTGATGAGCTGGTGAAAGCCTGAACTGGGTTGAGGATGGTGGAAGGAAGAGCAAATTTGAGAGACATTTTCAAGCAAGAGATGACAGGACTTGAAAGATTGGGCATAGGCACTAAAGGAAATGGAAACAGCTGTAGGATTGCTTGCTTGAACAGCAGAATAATAGCAGAATTGGAAAGGGGAGATTGATTTTTTAAAAATGGCCCTGCAGACTCACAGCTAGTAGGAGTTATTTCGGTGCTGCACATTGAACATTCCCTGGGCTAGCACAATTATAGTGCCCCTCTGGTCACGGAGGACAAGAAGGTGGTGCTGGGGATGGGGTGGGTGGGGAGTGTGATAGGGAATGGGAGGGGCAGGGGTCTCTCCAAGTTTGCTCTTTTTCCTGTCTTGAGTGCAGTCTTACTGTCATGGCACATACCTCCCCGCTGATGTGCTTAAACTCAGATGTGATGTTTTATAAAGGGCCAGCTAAATATCTCGGGTGGGAGTTGAAGGGAATTACAAATCTTTGTATTATTATTTCACCCTTCATTCCAAGGACCAGTTCATCCTCCTGGGTCTGTTTCTTTAAACAGAGTGAATGCTAATATGAATTTACGGTACTCATGTTGGAAATTGCTACCCTCATTTAGAAGCCATTAACCTTTATGTTGATAAAATAGTGTTCTTAACTGAGCATGTAAAATCTGTGCTGAACAGCTGCAGTCTTTCCGGAACACTAACTTAAAAAGCGCTCGTCATATTTTTTGAAAATCAAAAGCATGTGGGTGGGATGGAGTCACCTGAGCAATTTTCTATAATTACAACTTTGAAGGCCTTTTCCTTTGTCCTTTTCAGGATGATCTCTCTCTCTCTCTCTCTCTCTCTCTCTCTCTCTCTCTCTCACACACACACACACACACTCACACACTCACATTCACACAGAGACACACAAATCTATGCTTTTCTTATTTTTCTCTACAGACTTTTTGTACTTGTTTTGTTCAGTAGTTGCAGTTCTCAGGAAGGTATATGTTTTCTGTTTTCCTCTCCTAGTTTATTTTAAATCTTGCATCCCTGTGAATTTTGGAACCTCTCTTCTAACAGAACTAGCTTTCCCTAAAAACTTGTGAGTGACACGTCTGAAAGTATGTGGAGATGCTTTGTATCTACACTGACTCCCCGCAGGGCAGCACTGGTACCTGCAGCGTGCCTCGACACTAGATAATGAGCTGGTGAAATGTTGGTCGTCACACATTTTCTGTGGGTGTTAGCTTCCCCAGCGCCATCCTGGTCAGCAGTGCTGGAATGTGACAAACTGGCACTCATGCCCAGGAACAATGCACGAAATTCGTGCAAGGGCCTTGGCCCCGGCCCCCACCCACTGAGGCTTTGTCCAGAAGGAACGACGTCCGGAAGGTCCGGAAGGACATCTGGTCTAACTAGCATATTATTTATTTGTATTACAACTGTAAAACTACTTTTGCTCACCCATGCATTTATTTATTTTTATATATGTGTATATATATGTATGTATACACACACACACACACACACACTCACACACACACACTCTCACATACAACCAAATTTATTTGTTGCAACATTGTTTGGAATAATGAAAGTTTGAAATAACTCAATATTTTTAAATGGAGATAGAGCCATATAATGTTATACTACTATGCAGATATAAAAAAACAAGAGGAAGTGTACTGATATGAAAAACTTTCCAAAATATATTAAGTTTAAAAAGCAGTAAGTTACCTTTAGATAACAAAGAGATAAAAGTAAGAATGTATATTTGTCTTAATTGAATATGCATTTTAAAAACTTCTGAAAAGATACCCAACTAATAAAAGTTGTTACTTCTGGGAATGGGGTGGGATCTGGGATATGGGTAACAAGTTTTCAGTGAGTTTTTATACTCTGTGATTTGAAAATCCTAGTAATTAAATATAAAATAAATTTAAAAGTCACTATATGTGGTATTTTATATTTCTATATACCATCAGTTCTTTTTCAAAAATTGATTTTAGAGAAAGAAGAAAGGAGAGAGAGAGAGAGAGAAAGAAACATTTGTTGCTCTACTTCTTTATGCATTCATTGGTTGATTCTTGTATGTGCCCTGACAGGAGATCAAACCTGCAACCTTGGTGTATCAGGATGGCACTCCAGCCAACTGAACTACCCAGCCAGAGCCCATCCTTTCTTTTTTACACACTAGTTTCATTTTATAGCTTTCTGATATTTAAGTGTGGTTTGCTGATAATACCCTTGAAGGAAATAAAACTAAGGAATAATATTGTTTCCATTTGTGCCTTTTAATTAACAGAGTAATGAAATGGGAAGGGTTTTATAGAAGACTTCAGAAGGAAGGATTAGTACCTGACATGGTTCAATAGTTCCATCATAGTTGGACACATCTAAGAATACTAGCACCAATTTTTCCAATAAGCTAACTGAAATAATTTTGAATTTTAGCTTATTTTATGTGTATAATAAAGTCGTTGGCTTGCCAAAATTATTCATAAAGTAATGCTTTGCCAAAGTGATGTTAAGCATGAAGTAGTGTAATGTGTCTGTCTTAATATTTTAAAGGTCACTCATATTTCTCCTTTCTTTACACACACACACACACACCCCAGTAACAAAAGTTCTTCACCTAAAACAGAATTTTGGGCTTGCATTTTCTGTAATATTGATAGGTTTTTCTTGTTACTGAGAGGTATCTCTCTCAGAAAGCTTTAAATGTCAAGTTAACTGTTATCATGCTATCTTTTTCCTTTTAGTAAAAGAGGCAATACTTTGTCTTCCTGGAGCTGTTTGAAAAGATCTTTTGTACATACATGTGTAATGCCTTGGGTCATAGAAATGAGGTGTTACATCATTTGTTTCCGAAGACACACTAATGCATCGAAAACAAGAGACAGGGAAAACAAAATGCAGTTCGTAATCTGTTGCTTCAAAACTAGCAAACGTTTTGGGAGAGCAAGTTCTTGCTGGACATCACTAAATAAGAATGAGTTGATGTCACACTTGGCAAGAAGCAGCTCAATTTTCCCCCCATACAAATAGTGCAACATGGTGGGGAGGAGGGATTGCGGGCAAAGGATAAAGAATTATGGGGGAAAATAAGCAGGAGAAGAAATGTGAGAATGAGTTGTTTGCTGCAGAAGAATTAATTACTGTGATATAAAAGCAATGTTTGTTTTGTCAGGAGGAATCTGAGTTGGAACATGAACTGATGAAGGGGAGAGATGTTTACCAGGCTCCTCCCACACTCCCTCCCAGGCCCTGTGCACTGATCCCTGTGGAGGGTTATGTAACTGCCTTTTCAGGGAAGAATGGCCCCTGTAGCTGTTTTGGCTCAATTGAGTGCTGCATCAAGTATGAGTGAAGTCTCTAAAACATAGTGATACCATACTCAGTCATTTTAATTTAGGATCTTCAAACACCAGAAGGTAATACTGCATGGGTTGTCGGGGGTGGGGGGGTGCCACCACTTGCCTCCCCCTAATTTTATGCAACATTGGGAAGTTGGGCTACCTGATAGCCAATTTTGCATTTTCCTAAAAGCCAGGAAATGTCGAGGTTAGCCAATTATTTATTGAAATTAGCTGGAATTATCTGGCTCAGTCAATGTCTGTGGTCCAGTGTTATATAATAACAGTGTGGGAGTGGATAGGGGCATTTTGGAGAGATCGTTTTCATTGCATGGGGACTGCTATGTTGGGGGATGATTAGCATTCCTTTCCACTGCATATCACTAGTGTCCCCAGTTTCTGACAGCCAGAGAGGCCTCCATTCTTCCAAATCCCCTCAAAAAGGGGGCAGAACAATGTGTGCTTTACAATATTATCAAGCAGCACTGTTTCTTTCTGTTTGTTTTACATAAAGGGTTTGGGAAGTCTTAGGACGTTGTGCATTTATAGCTTTCATTTAGAATCTATATATATAAAAGCCTAAGCAACCATTCGGCTGGTCGACCATTTGACTAGTTGACCATTCCACTGGTCAGCTGGTCACTACGATGTGTACTGGCACCAGGGGGCAGACACTCAACACAGGAGCTGTCCCCTGGTGGTCAGTGCACTCCCACAGTGGGAGCACTGCTCAGCTGACCTACAGGCACCAGACGCAGGCTCACAGCTGGACACCGCAGCCCAGAGACCACAGCGGAGCCACAGCGAGCCTACCCAGCAGCAGTGTCAGGTGCAGCAGGACCAGGATGAGCAGGAGCGGCAGGCAGCATCGGACTGCTGGTTTCAGCCCGATCCCCACAGGCCATGCCGAGGGACCTCACTGGTGCATGAATCCGTGCACCAGGCCTCTAGTAGATTTCATAAAAAACACTGTTGGGGAAAAAGCAGTTTGTAAAGATGGATGGCAGGGAAGGACCTTGCCAGGAAAGAAGAGGGTAAGGTGGAAACATTACTGCTCCCCCAGATCTCCAGTTTTGTGGATGGTTCCTTTTTTTCTGAAAGCAGCACAAATATAGCCCAGAAGTAGAGGTAGGGGTAGGAGATAAGGTAAAGGGACTCACAGGACAGGGATAGGGGGAAGAGGCATGTGTGAAGAAAAGATTTGGATTGGTATATAAAGGTGGCAGCCACAGAGGGAATGAAAGGCAATGGTAAAGAAGCTGGAGATTTTACATGGCATTGTGAAGCTTACACTGTTAGTATTTCTGGGACAATTTAGTGACCTTCCAGGAGGAAACCTTGTCTGAGATAATTAAATCAGTTGAAGACCTTCACATGGAATATTGAATTATAGTATTTACTGTCCTTTTGTATGTTTGATTTTTTAAGCATCGCCTTCAAAAGACCCTATGTCCTTCTAGTTCAGGGGTGGGCAAACTTTTTGACTTGAGGGCCACAATGGGTTCTTAAACTGGACCGGAGGGCCGGAACAAAAGCATGGATGGAGTGTTTGTGTGAACTAATATAAATTCAAAGTAAACATCATTACATAAAAGGGTATGGTCTTTTTTTTTTTAGTTTTATTCATTTCAAACGGGCCGGATCCAGCCCGCGGGCCGTAGTTTGCCCACGGCTCTTCTAGATACTTCTCAACTTAGGTGTAGAGTCAGTGCTTGTTTGTTTTAAAATAGAGTCAGTTTTGCTTTCATTCTGGCTTCTTGATCTCAATAGCCATTTTCCTCAGACTTCATTAACTGAGTCACTCACCAAAAATATATTTTTCTGTTCACCTGGAATTTCTGAAAAATAATACAGTTTTATTGGAAAAATGAAGCATAAATATTACCCAAATATTAGCATAAAATTAGCCAAATTCAGTGTTATTATATAAAATGTACAAGTAAAGTTTTAAGAAATAGGAACAAAAATCTCACTCATCTTCATTATCAGTCACAGTTTAACGGACACCTTGGTTTTACACTAAGTCCTAATTAAGTATAAGAACATTTCTTTTAATGTTTCCCAAACCTTCTTAATTAGTTTTGAAGACATTCAATTGCATGTGTATCACTGGCTTTTTGTTTTAACCTTCTCACGAGTTGTCAAACAGTCTGGCAGTCTTTCTTTAGTGAAAGTCTTGTTTTTGTCACAGGCTGTCTTTCTGAGCAGCCAGTGCATCGCTCCCTCACTGATTGTCTGGTTTTGCTAAATCTTAGCATCAGTAGAAATTACATTGGTAAACCACTAGCTAAAGAGAGAGTATAAGTTTTCCTGAATGTCTCCTAAGGTGGCTGAGGGTGGAGTGGCGGTAATGTAATAAAGTCTGTGGAAAACGAAACCATAGTTTCCATCAGGTTTGCAAAGAGGTCTCAGACCCAAAAGAATTTAAGAATGATTGCTGTGGATAGACCCTTGCCCTCAATAGAGATTGCCAGCTGCTATGTAACATTTATTTTTTGATTTGGAGTATTTCGTCATATAAGCAAAAATAACAAACACCTGAATCTTCATTTACCAATTCTGTCAGATTTTAATATTTTTGTCATATTTGCTTCAGATCTTTTTTTTTTTTTACCCTAGAAGAAAAAATACTTCAAATACACTTAATGCCGCCCCCTTGCCACTCTTTTGTAACCAACCTTCCCTAATATTTCTTCTTCCTTCCTCTCTGCAGGGAATCATTGATCTGATAGGTGTTCATCATGCCCATGAATTTTTTTTCATGGCTTTACCTTTTACCACATATATTTGTATCTCTAAACAATATCTAATATTATTTTAAGTGTTTGATTTTATATAAATTGTACTCTACTGTATCTATCTTTTATGTATTTTTGTAACTTTCTTTTTTGGCTTTTATTTTTGAAATTTATCAGTTTTCGCTGTTGTATAGTATTCCAGCGAATGAATATTTGACAGTTTTTTAATCAGTGTTCTGTTAATGTTTGAGTTGTTTCAACTTTTTCACTATTAAACAGCTTGCAGTGGGCATCCTTATGTATGTCTTCTTGTGCACATGTATGAGAGTTTTCTCTAAGGTGTGTAACTAGGAATAAGTGAATGTGTAGTGAGGCACACATATTTTCAGTTTCACTAGATGCAGTCAAATTATTCTTCAAAGTGCTCATGCTGATTTATATCCTTACTAGCTGTTCATGTGATTCTACATCCTCAATAAAACTGGATATTGTCCCAGCTGTTCCTTGTTTACTGATTAATTTAAGGACAGCACCCTGCTTAGCAACTATCTCAAATGTAGGGTCATACGCAAACTTATTTTTTTATACCAAGCTTCCTCCTTTTAAATAAATTATTTTAACTTTCACAGTTACAAATCCAAGATGTCTGTAGCATTGCTTTTCTTGCTCATACATATTTTTTAAAATAATGTTTCTTTTTTATGACCACAAAGTGATGATGCGATTATTTTAGATAAGTTGGAAAGCAGAATTTTAAAAAAAGATATTAAAATACTCATCACCTAGACATAGCCATTGTTAACATTTTGCTATGTATTTTTTTATAGGTTAAGCACATATATGAACACATGTACTTTGCAATTAGAATCATGCTGAATTTGTCTTTTATATCACATTTCACTTAAAATTATATCGTTGCATTTCCTATATCATTGAATATTATTTGAAAACACCATGTTAAAAGCTGCATAACATTTCTTTGTATAAATGTGTTATAGTTGCATAGTTATATAATCATTTTCCCTTTGGAGGACATTTTTGATACTAAAATAATACTGGAGTAAACAATCTTGGTATATAAATCTTCTTTTGAGTTTCAGTTTGTTTCTTTTGGATAGATTTTTAGAAGAGTTCAGTAAATGTTTATAGAATTAGAATGAATAGATTATAAGCAAGGCAACCAAGAAGGAAAAAAAGCAGTCAGGAGAGAAGAAAATTGGTTTTGAGGGTCATGAGATCCATTAACTCAACTTCTTACATGTTTTAATTGAGTGACAAGTCTGTCTCTTAACTGAATTTGGTACCCTTCTTTTATTAGGGACTAGAGGCCCAGTGCACGGATTTGTGCACCTGTGGGGTCCCTTGGCCTGGCCTGTGCCCTCTCACAGTCCAGGACCCCTCGGGGGATGTCGTAGAGCTAGTTTTGGCCTGATCCCCGCAGGCCAGGCTGAGGGACCCCACTGGTGCACAAATCCATGCACTGAGCCTCTAGTATGCATATAAGAGCTTTGTTTAATCTCTTCCTGCCCTCCCCTCTTTCCTCTGAGATTCATCAGTCTGTCCCATGTTTCCATGCCTGTGGTTTCCACTCCTGCATTGAGTGTCTGCCCCCTGGTGGTCAGTGCGTGTTATAGCTACTGGCTGGTCGGCCGGTCACTTAGACTTTTTATATATAGATAAGTTAGAGAAGAACTCTACCCTAACATTGAAACCAGAGAGTTAGCTGTGCATTGTAGTGTTCAAATATTACAGAATTTTAGAATTGGAAGGGACTTTTAAGTTTTATCATACAACGAGAGGCCCAGTGCACAAAATTTGTGCACTGGGGGTAAGGGGGGTGTCCCTCAGCCTAGCCTGCACCCTCTCCAATCTGGGACCCCTCAGGGGATGTCGGACTGCTGGCATCCGACACAATCTGGGACTGCTGGCTCCTAACCACTCGCCTGCCTGCCTACCAGCCTGATTGCCCCTAACTGCTTTCCTGCCAGCCCGATCGCCCCCAACTGCCCTCCCCTGCCAGCCATCTTGTGGCAATGTGGGGGTGGCCATCTTGTGACAACATGGGGGCAGCCATCTTGTGATGACGCAAGGGCATGAGGGTCAATTTGCATATTATCTCTTTATTATATAGGATTTACTGCTTGCAGAGTTCTGGTGTTGAGTGTACTAGAGCATCTCATCAAGTAGGTAGACTTCTAGCCATTGACTTGCTGAACATATAATCCCAAGCAGCTCACTGTCATACAAGCCAATCTACTCCTTTATTGGATAGCTTTGATTAGTTGAGTGTGGTGCCTTCACTTAAGCCCAAATTTGATTTGCTATAATTTTCACTTACTGTTTAATTTGTTTTTGAATGAAAGGCTCCTTAAAAATAATTCTGGAATTATTTCACCTTTATATATTTACCTACTAGTTTCAATTACAATTAACATGAAAACACATATGCGTTTGACCTACTTTTAGTTTTCGTTTCCTTCTAAGATATAATTTAGCTTCATCTTGTCTTTATAGTGAAAATTATATATGTGAACATAGGTTGGATAGTAAAACTTTCCACATATTTTAATACTTGGTAGACAGAAAAGTTCCAGAGTGCTTTTATGTACTACTACTTTCTATTATTTTTTTCTTAGAAGTTGCATGTAGGCAGTGGTTTTGGTATACACAATCCCACTTTTCCACTAGTAATACATAATAACAACCACCTTTATCCTTCTTTCTTTCCTCCAGTCTTTCCTCCTTCTCCTCTTTCTTTTTCTTCCTCCTTCCTTCGTTCTTTTTTCTTAGCACAAAGGTGTTTTATTATCTACTTTAACCCGTGTATAAATTTTCCTCATTTGGCAGGTGGAGATGCCGAGGTTCAGACAGGTTTAAAGACCTTTCCTGTCACACAGCTCTGAAGGTAGAGCCAGCATTTAAATCCAGGTCTAATTCTAAAACCTGCGTATTTAACCAGTTTGTAAGTCTGTCTCCCTAACTTACTTATATTAGTGTCATAAAAAAAGACATCTTTCTGTTCTAAAAATGTTTGTGTCTTTGGGCTACCCCAGTGATTTTTCAACCTTTTTTGTCTCATGGCACATATAAACTAATTACTAAAATTCTACAGCACACCTAAAAATATATTTTTGCCAATCTGACAAAAAAATTGATATAATTTGTATTGACTTACAAAAAAATAATAATAGTAAGTATCTACCCTTTTTGCTCCAAATTGACTTTCTTAAAAATCAGGTGCCGCCCTAGCTGGTTTGGCTCAGTGGATAGAGTGTTGGCCTGAGGATGGAAGGTCCTGGGTTTGATTCCAGTCAAGGATGCGTGCCTGGGTTACAGGCTTGATCCCCAGTAGGGGGCATGCTGGAAGCAGCCAATCAATGATTCTCTCTCATCATTGATGTTTCTATCTCTCTCTCCCTCTCCCTTCCTCTCTGGAAAAAAAAAAAAATCAGGTGTCTATAGTTGTATAAAGGATTTCTGGTATGAAGAATGAACCAATTAGATGCAACCTTATTATGTGAGATGACCAATAAGATGCAACTCTATTATGTGACCTATATATTTATGGTTCAAGACAGGGCATTCACACCAGATGGCTATTGTTGTGTTGGCTGTCATGTTTTTATTGACAATCTAAGGGAAAAGAGGTCAGTGCTCCAGACTAAATAGTCAGGTATTGCATGTTTTAAAAAATTTTATGGCACACCGATTGAAAATCGTTGGGTTACTCGGTTAGTGTATCACATTGGTAGTGTGTGTGTGTGTGTCATTATTGGAAGTATATTGCTTCTGCTTGCTTCTCTTTAATAATCCCAGCTCCTCTCCCTTGGTTTTGGACACCAAGGATCTTCCTACGATTGCCCATTTCTTCCTAGTTCCCTGTGGTGTTCTTTCCTGTTTCTGGAGAAACTAAAGCACAGAATGAGAAAAGAGTAACAAATAATTACATAATTTTTTTCTGAATATTATCAACTGATGTGTTTCATAAAGGAGGATGTTTTCACAGCTGTGTACTTTAGGGATAGTGGGAAAAGTTTGAATTTTTCTAACTTGAGTGTCTTCAACAACAAAGGCAGTGACGCACATGCTTGATAGACTTGGAATGTGGAAACCAGCTCTGTTAGCCCTGTGATAGGAATCTTTGTGTTTATGGTCACATTGGGATTCAAATATGTTATCTCAGTGAACTTGAGACCAGGGTTCAAGGAACCAAGGCGTGGACTTGCTGAATATATGATTTAATTACTCTAGATCAATCAAATTTTGAGCGAGTGATGATGGGATGGATATATGATGTGTACATTTTTACGTAGTTGCTAGGGAAAGGAACAAAGTTTAATCCTTGGTTTTGTTGACCTTTGGTATCACTTTTATCTTGTAGTTCCACATAACTGCCTTTGCTGAATTTTCAAAAGGCGGCAGTCAAGTGATTTATAGATAAGGTCTCATTCACTACTTGCACAAGAAGAGCCCATATCTTCATATACGGGTGACGTCAATTTACTTTAGATGCAGGAATAAATTCATTTCTTTGGAGAGATATGAACAGAATGTGTCTCTTGCTCTGGTGAAAAATAAATTTAAATCAGAACTTTGCTTGCAGGAAATGGAATGGAGTAACCAGGCACTTGCGCCTTCAGAATTTAGGGATCTTTAGCAAGGCCCAAGGGGGCACCAATTGTGTTTGCAGAACTCTATTCAAATACAAGCATTCCTCAGTATATGAAATAACAGATGTCTGTGGAGATCTACTTTGTATACGCTCATAAGGCACTATGTGCCTTGGGTCTTTCAGAGATAAAAATACATGATTTCTTTCCTCAAGGACCTTACCAGGTAACCGGAGAGAGAGAAGAATGTCAAAAATAGTACACAAGAACGATGTTCTGTAAATCTCATAAATGAACTTTTAACCAAGTGTGCTTCAGAGATACAGCCCATAAAGAGTAAGATTTAGTTATAAATGAGCTATGTTGCTATTGAAGAAAGTTGCCAAATTATGCACCATAGAATTTTAAGAATTGGCAATTCCAGAGCTCTCATGTTTTGGCTACTGTATTATCTCCTTCAATTATAGTAATATTTCTGTTACCAAAAATCATTAATTTATAGTATTTTTCTTTTAACTCTAGCACTTATTTCCATTACTGTGTTTTGTTGTCATGATTATTATTATTACTGTATTACTTTACTTACTTAATCATAGGGGATAAGAAAATGCTTCCTAAGGTCATCCTAAGAAATAGGTAAAATATATAATAAGCTTAGCACCGTGCTTGGCTAAGAGAGCGCCATTATTAACGTAGCTATTGTTTCTCTTACTCATGAAATGAAAAATAAATACTTTATACAGTGACTGACAGCAGTTAAATTCTACTAAATTATAATAACATGTAGCTTATCTATGATAATAAAAGCATAATATGCTAATTAGACCAGACAGCCGAACAACCTTCCGAACATCATTCCGGATGTCCTTCCTGACGAAGCCGTGGCAGCGGGGGGCCAAGGCATAGGCGGTTAGGGGCGATCAGGCAGGCAGGCAGAGGGGTTAGAGGCGATCAAGCAGACAGGCAAGTGGTTGGGGCGATCAGGCAGGCAGGCAGAGGAGGTTAGGGGCGATCAGGCAGGCAGGCAGGCAAGTGGTTAGGAGCCAGCAGTCCCAGATTGTGAGAGGGATGTCCCAGATTGCGAGAGGGTGCAGGCCGGGCTGAGGGACACCCCCCGCCCCCCCGCCCCCCACACAGACACTCCTGGGGCATGAATTTCGTGCCCTGGGCCTCTAGTTGTTTATAAAAGGCCTTAGCATACAACATGGGGCAAAAGTAGGTTTATAGTTGTTCATATGGAAAATAATACAATAATTAATAAATAATAATAAATGTGTTTTGTGTACTCACAACTGTAAACCTACTTTTCCCCCAAGCTGTATATTATTTTATCTAATCCTCTTAGCTACTTTCAAGGTATATAGTATTACCCCTCTTTTACTGGTAGAGACATTGAAGTGAAGTGTTATTGAAGAGCTCTAGAATCAGGTTTTGGTCTACCTACCCAAGCATAATGGCCAAAATTATGCCACAGAGCTGACCCACTGAGGTCACTACTGCTGCCATGACCAAGAACTTGACATGCCTTGCACCACAAACAGTGCTAGCTGGGAGTGGAGACTGGATGTTGCTACTGGTTCTGCTTCTGTCGCTGTCCCAGAAACATTGTTTTTCTGGAAAGTACTATCACCAGAGAATGTCATTGTGGAAGGTCCCTATTTTGCAACATTGCTCCCTGTTTAGAGTCTGGGTTGGTGTATAGATTGGAACTTCTGCCTTGTGCTTATATACTAGCTTCAGGGCAGGTGGGAAAAAAGGTTTTTGGTTCTTCAGCTTCTTGGTATAATAGGCAGTTAGACTCTCGTATATGACACTTGGCTTTATTGCCAACTCCTTGGGTCTTAACTCTCTGTATAGAAGACACATTTTATATTTCCTGTTGATTATATATAATCTGAATAGAAAATAAGGTTGTTTTCCTTATTAGTAGACATCATGTGTGGAAAAATAATGTGGTTTTTCTCTAAAATTGATCTTGTTCTTACAGATTAGCTGTTATAAATTAATGGTATTGCCTCAGCATTTTAAGCTACCAATCATTGAGAACTTTCACCTGATCAAGGTGTTTTTTCCAGTGTAAACAATCCTGTGTTTTTTGAGTGTAGGGTATGTAATCCTTTAAGGAAGCCAGGTGTTAGCACCTATGTGAAGGGTGACCCCATTGAACAAGAAAGTTGTGGCATTAATATTTCAGATTTCTTTTTTGTTCCATCTTTTTCTTAGTATGTCTTTTGTTTTCAATTAAAGTGAATCTGTGATTCATCTTTCTGAAAAAAAAAAAAAATCAGCTCCCCAATGTGATTGCTGTTGACTCTATAAAGGTACCCTTCCCTCTTTTATAGTCAGTCTCGCTGTGCCTTGCAAAGTCTGCATTTCTGAGAACTTGTGTATACTTCAAACTACTTTAAGTAGAATCATGTGTTACATACCAATTTTTGAAAGAACACTTTCAGTTTTAAAGCAAAGTCTTTTAAAAAGGGAAGGATCCTTTGGTGCTCCAAACAACCTTCCTTCCTTTGTCTAGAAGCTTTTGCCCTATGTCTTCTTCTAACGGATTTATAGTTTTAGGTCTTTGGTACATTTTGAGTTCATTTTTATCGTTAGATAAGAGTTCAGCTTCATTCTTTTGCATGTGGATGTCCAGTTTTCTTAGCACCAGTTATTGAAAGACTATCCTTTCTACCATTGAATGGTCCCTTATAGGAAATCTTTTGACTATATATGTGAGGATTTATTTATTATTTATTTCTATTCTATGAGGGTGGAATTAGTAATATTGATCTATATGTCTTTCTTTATGCTGGTACTACAGTCTTTTGATTACTGTAGTTTTGTAGTAAGTTTTGAAATCAGGAAGTCTGAATCTTTCATCTTTGGTCTTTTTAAAGATTTGTTTTGATTATTGGGAGTCTTTTGAGATTCCATATGAATATTAGAATGGGTTTTTCTATTTCTGCAACAAAAAAAGTCGTTAGAATTTTGACAGGATTCTACATTGAATATGTGGTATTGGGTAGTATTGATATCTTGAGAGTATTGTCTTCCAGTTCATGAAACATGAGTTGTATTTCCATTTATTTGTCTTCAGTTTCTTTCAGCAGTGTTTTAGAGTTTTCATTGTACAAGTTTTACATATGAGAAAATTGAGGCTCAGAGATATAAGGTTCACGGTCCAAATTCATACAGCTAATAAATAATGAGGCCAAATTCAGCTTTTCCCATTCTCCCTGTCTTATAGTCTGTTCAGGTTTCTATAACAAAGTACCGTAGACCGGGTGCCTCATAAACAACAGAAATTTGTTTCTCACAGTTCTGGAGGCTGGGAAGTTCAAGATCAAGGTGGAAGCTGATTCGGTGTCTGGTGAGGGCTGCTTCCTGAGTCATAGACAGCCTTCTTTTTGCTGTGTCCCCACATGCTAGAAGGGGCAAGTGAGTGCTTTTGGGTTTCTTTTAGAATATTACTAATTCTACCCTCACACTTAATCACTCCCCCCCCCCCAGAAAAACAAACAAACAAACAAACACACCTATCTCCTCATACCATGCCATTTTCAACATTTTGGAGGGAAGCACAGGCATTCAGTCTGTAGCATCAATGAGACAGTTCTTTTTTGGTCCTCTGGTGGTTTTATTTATTTTAAAATATGTTTTTATAGATTTCAGAGAGAAGAAGGGAAAGGGAGAGAGAGAAACATCAATGATGAAAGAGAATCATTGATCAGCTGCCTCCTGCATGCCCCACACTGGAGATTGAGCCTGAAACCTGGGCATGTGCCTTGACCAGGAATCAAAGCCAAATCTTCTGGTTCATGGGTCAACGCTCAGCTGCTGAGCTATATCGGCCAGGCCCTCTGGTAGTTTTAGGAAACTGTTAGGAGGGAGATCCTGGGAGCATTGTTTTTAACCACACAAAACATTTGGGGGGTTGGCATGTAATACTGAGCTTGCCTCTACTTGCAGTTTCTTCTCCCAAATAGTTTAACCAAAACAATAATAATAGCCATTCTGGGTGGCTCCTTCTCTTGGGTGAGATTGTTGCTCCTCTGATGTGACTGAATAGAAATACAAGTCCCTAAGGGAACCAGTCATGGAGGGCACCCCTTTCTAAATGCCCCAAAGGAATTGAGCACTAACACATATCGTAAGATCCTGCCCAAGTTGAGCAGATGATTTTGTACTTTCCCCTTTCTTTAGATAAGTGGAAGGAATGCCTTTGAGAACTAGATTTAAAGAATACACAGGTTTCTGTGCTTTTTAAAAAAATCTTTGAAATATACCATGAACAATTGAGTCAAAAATCCCTTATTAGTCTGGCCAGTATGGCCCAGTGGTTGCACATGAACCTATGAACCAGGAGGTCACGATTCCATTCCCGGTCAAAACACATGCCTGGGTTTCGGGCTCAATTCCTAGTCGGGGGCATGCAGGAGGCAGCTGATCAGTGGTTCTCTCTCATCATTGATGTTTCTATCTCTCTCTCCCTCCCCCTTCTTCTCTGAAATCAAAGATATATATATATATTTAAATCCCTTATTAGTTTTAGGGGGATTTTCTTTTCTCATAATCTGTTGCTTAATTATACCTTCACAAAGTTACATAGATTCTGCTTTCTGTATTCTGTGGTAGGAAATGGAGCTTGTAATACTGTTTCTCATATGGGCCCCACTACTCATAATACTCATTTCTAGTCCTGTAAGTGACTAAGCCTCTAAAAGTCAAGGAATTCAGTTGGGTAAAAACCCAGGTTAATACCCATATGGCTTTTGACTTTATTTCAGAAAAACATTTTCCCCCTACCTGACATTTAAGAAAGAAAAAGATTGTTCAGCAAAATATTTTCCAAATTTCTAACCCTGATGATTTTTCCCCTCAACACTTTGAGGTAGGTGCACACGGCAGTTTGCTGATCTGTGTAATAGTCGGTCTTGGTCCTCGCCCTTCTCTGGAGCCCACCCTCTATTCCTGTACAAACAAAGTGGTTTCAACGGGGTCTTGAAATGTCTCCACTTTTCACCATTGGCAAACCCAGCTCTTAATATATGGAATCTATTAAATCAGGTTTTAACTCAATAAACATCTACTTTGTGTACATCACTGTCTTAAGCTAAAGAAGAATTAGAAAATGGAGGGTAATGGCCCTGTTTCCTAGCACAGGGAAGACATGGTTTAGTAACTTTTATTTAACATGGAAGACTAACCATATGTATATGGAGGTATAGTGTGTTAGGAGTAAAATTCATGATGTCTATAATTTTTAATGGGCTCAGGAAAAGAAAAAATAGAAAAAGATGAAATAGACATGATAAAGTCTTTAAAAAATTTTTTAAATCCTCACCCGAAGAAATGTTTTTATTGATTTTTTTCTTTTTCTTTTTGTCTTATTTTTAGAGAAAGAGGAAGGGGGAGAGAGAGGAAGAGGAAATTGATATGAGAGAGAAGAAGCATCGATCACTGGGCAACTTAACTTGATCACCTTAGTGTGCTTTCTAGACTTGGCAGCTTTCTTAAAATCCACCATCCCCCCGTATTTTTTAAAAGAGGAAGAGTAAGGGTTTTGTTTTGGCAGCTAAAGCTGGGTTCTGGGTCCTCTGCTTCAGCCCCCTGGAAGCTTGGGCTGTCCCTGTAGCTTTTCTCCTCCCATTTTGCAGTACAGGCTCCCAAGAGTAATCTCAAGCACTGGCTAGTTCCTCACTCACTTGGGAAGAGCAGATTCACACTGAGACCAGGCCTCACTCTTCTGTGTATGTGGAGAATACGGAGTAGGGACCCTGAAAAGCCTTTTTTCCTCCTAAAGTCTTCCTCAACTCACTCTTTCCTGGAATTCCAGCATTAGAACTGTATCCTTGTAACCATTTGTACTCCATAAGCATCTATAGACGCAAGCGGTGGACCTTTTTTAATTAAATTCAAAATATTGTGGCAGTTAACTGGTTAACCGAATCTGAGAACCTTTTATGTACCAGATGCTGTATGTTAGACACAAGAGATAAAAAGTAAGTAAAACATGGTCCCTGTCCTACCAGCTCACAGTTTGTTATGAGACTTTTAAGTGCCTTGGAGAAGATAACTGTTTTAAGGTGTATTCCTACATATAAACCTTGGAAGGTAGGAACTGGTTTTGACTTACAGAGTTGGGGATAATTGAGTGAGGGAAGATGGGAAAGTTGCCCAAGAAGACATTTTAATAGATGGGAAAGACCTTGCCATGTTTTGTTAAAATGAATGTTTAAAAATATTTGAAAGGGAAATACATTCATATGAACGTCTCTCTCCAGATCCCTGTTTTCCAACTGTCTAATTCTTGTCATTTGAGTTTCTTTATGTAAATACTAGAGGCTCGGAGCATGAAAATTCATGCACTGGGGCGGGGGGTGGGTCCCTCAGCCCAGCCTGCCCCCTCTCACAGTCTGGGAGCCCTCAGGGGTGGGAGGCGACCTGGCGATCAGGGGAAGGCAATGCCCCATCACACCTCTGCTGCTGCCACTGCCAGAAGTGCAAGCCTTGGCCGGCCCTGGTTACCTGTGCCTCGGGCGGCCCTGGGCAGCTGGGCAGCCACCATCTGAGGCTTGCCTGTGCCTCAAGCCGGCCCTGGGGGGTTGGGGGGCTGAGGGGTCAGGGGGACTCTGGAGGTAGGCGCGTGGCGGGGCTGAGGGGATTGGGCGCCACCATCTTGTGGCTGTGGGTGCCGCCATCTTTGTGATGGTGTGAGGGTCAATTAGCATATTCCCTGTTTATTAGATAGGATAAGCGAATATGAATATATGCTTTTATTTTATTGTCCCTCCCCTTTTACACAATGGTAGTATGCTCTATACATTATCCCATATACCAGCGATGGCGAACCTTTTGAGCTCGGTGTGTCAGCATTTTGAAAAACCCTAACTTAACTCTGGTGCCATGTCACATATAAAAATTTTTTGATCTTTGCAACCATAGTAAAACAAAGATTTATATTTTTGATATTTATTTTATATATTTAAATGCCATTTAACAAAGAAAAATCAACCAAAAAAATGAGTTTGTGTGTCACCTCTGACACGCGTGTCATAGGTTCGCCATCACTGCCATATACCTTTCTTTTATTAATATCTTTTGGAGATTTTTCTATATGAATACATACAGAGCTTCCTCATTCTTTCCTATGATCATATATTCTTTCTTATGGCTGCATCATGGTTTAATTAACAAACTCCCCACTGATGGACATTGAGGTGTTTGTTCATATTTTGCTATTATAATCACTGTTGCAATAAATAATCTTATGTATATATCTTACATCATTTAACACACATGCTATTGTAGATGTAAATTCCTAGTAGTGAAGTTATTCTATCAAAGGCTTTATGCATTTGTAATTTTGATATCCATGCCAAGTGCCCTCAATAGAGGTCTTAATGACTTACACATGAATCAACAATGCCTATTTCCTCATAGTTCCACCTACGGAGTTTTTATCACACTTTTGGATTTTTACCAATTTAGTGGGTGAAAAATGGGCTAGCAATAAAGTTTTAATTTATATTTTTCTTACGATGAATAAGGTTATGCATCTTTTCTTATAGTTGAGGCATTGGTATATCCTTTTCTGTGAAGTGCCTTTTCATGTCCTTTGTCTGTCTGTCTATGGCTGATTTTTTGCTTGCCAATTCTAAGAGCTCTATATATAAAAGGAAGCTTGCCATTTGTGACTGAGTTGCAAATATTCTTCCGGGTATTTTTGTGTACTTTTTAACCTGTTTTTGCTGTGGGGAATCTTGATTTTTATATTGTTGAATTTATCATTGTTTCCCTTATGGCCTCCACATTGTCCTGGCCTGCTGTTGGCACAAAATCATTCCTCTTTCCATGGTGCGTCCTCACTCTTTTCCTACTTCAGTCTTGGATTGACAGCATAAAGCTTTTTTATCTTCCCTCCGAGTCTGTTTCTGGGACTGTGTTCTTTGTCAGTTATAGGAGATAATTGATATTTATGTTAGGAGATTTCAGTGTTCTGAAAAAAATAATCCATCTCCTTGATTAGAGGCACTCTAGAAAACTGGAGTTTCTTGTAAAACTAAACATGCAGTTCCCATACAACACAGAAATTGCTCTCTTGGGCATTCATACCAGAGATACAAAAACTTATGTTTACACATAAACCTATACACAACTGTTTATAGCAGTTTTTTTTATCAGCCCCAAACTGGAAACAACTCCAGTGTCCTTCAGTGGGTGAATGGTTAAACAAGCTCTGGTACATACATGCCATGGAGTACTACTCAGAAGTAGAAAGGAACAAGCTACCAACAATATGTGACAACATGGATGAATCTCTAGTTAGGTGAAAAAAAGCCAGTCCCCAAAGGTTACATATTGTATTAGTCCAGATATAAAACATTTTTTGAATGACAAAGTTTTAGAAATAGTGAACAGGTTAGTGTTTGCTAGGGTTAAGGATGCTCCCCTAGCAAGGATGAGAGAGAGGTGGATGTCGTTATGGATGAGAGAGAGGCGGATGTGGTTATAAGAAGCAACACAAGATGCCGGAACCGGTTTGGCTCAGTGGATAGAGCGTCAGCCTGCGGACTGAAAGGTCCCAGGTTCGATTCCGGTCAGGGGCATGTGCCTGGGTTGCGGGCACATCCCCAGTGGGAGATGTGCAGGAGGCAGCTGATCGATGTTTCTCTCTCATCGATGTTTCTAACTCTCTATCTCTCTCCCTTCCTCTCTGTGAAAAATCAATAAAATATATTTTTTAAAAAAAGAGTTAAAAAAAAAGAAGCAACACAAGAAACCCTTGTGTGATGGAATGGCTCATTATTTGACAGTGATGGTGGACATATGACCCTACATGTGAAAAAATTGTATAGAACTAAATTCACCGGTGCGTCCGCACATGCACACACACATACACAAATGAGTGTAAGTAAAATGGAGACATCTGAATAAGATCAGTAGATTGTATCATTGTATCATTGTCAATATCCTGGTTGTGATATTGTATTATAGTTTTCCAAGATGTTACCTTTGGGGGGAGACTGGGTAAATAGATACACAAGATCCTGTACAATTAAAAAATAAATTCCCATTTTTGCAACTACCAGCTTCACCAAAAACTGCTATGTAGAGGCAGGTCCACTGGATAACTGGGCTCTTGGTGTTAGGATCAGCAGTGGAACAGCTGAGGGACCTAGTGCTGGCAGTGGAGAGTTGGGGAATGAGGCAGTGCCTCAGGTTCAACTCTGTGCTCTGCTCGGTCAGGCCAGATGAAGATCTGAGAGCAGTGACTGGCACTTCTAAGGATTCTCTGGGACTACCCAACTGGGTAGCTCATTTTACAGCCTGTCGGGGGTGGGGGGGAGGAACACTTGAGCTTGGGCTCCCATACCTCAGAACCAGTGAGGGCTTGACATTGGTGGTTGGGTGCAGGAATGGGGAAGGGTTCCCAAGATGACTTTTGCTATGGGTAGGTCCACCCTCATCATGCCCAGCATGTACCCTGTTGTCATGTTTATTTTAGTGTACCTCTTGCTGTATCATTGGCTCTGATATGAGGCAGACCCTGATCTAGCATAGTGCTTCTCAGAGTGTGGTGGGGGGAATCCCTGAGGTCCCCAGGACCCTCCTGGGGAGTTTTCACAGTAACATTTAGAGATTTGCTAATCACTCTCATTCTCTTACAAGTGTGCAATAGACTTTTCCAGAGGTGACGTGATGTGAATGAGCAACAAATTGAACATAGAAATGGATACAGAACTCCAACTGTATTCTATTAAGCCAGACATTAAAAAGATGTAGAAAAATAAAAACAAGTGCCACTTTTCTCACTTTTTTGTTTTGGAAAATAGAATTCTTTTTTCTTGAAATATGTTTCTTGTTAACATTCAATGAAGTTATTGTTATTTTTAAATGATTTAATAAATATTTAAGAATTTTCTCAGCTTAATTTTTAATTGGTGAATAGTGATATAAACTACATAAACCACAGCTCTTTGGGGTCCTCAATAATTTTTGAGACGGTAATAGAGTCCGAACACCAAAAAGTGTGTGATTACCAGAATGCATTTGGCCAAAAGTTGGTGGACTTGCGTTCTAGTCAGGATTTTGCTGTGTGACCATATGCAAGTCATTTAGTCTCTTTTATTGATTTCTTCTTCTATAAATGCTAATAATTGCCCTGTACTATATACTTTAAAGAAAAGTGAGATAATTCTATATGAAAAGCTTTGAAAATAGACTGTCTTATGCAAATGTAAGAGAATTTAGTAGTTAGACAACTAAACTTTTGTTGGAAGAAAATGTGAAGAATGAGGTTTATGATTGTGTCAGCTGATACTCTGTTCACTTTTTAAATTTTTTCATTTTACATCTCCTCCTAACAACTTTCTTATCCATTTTATTTCTTTTTTTTCAATTTCTCAGACAACGATTAGAATTATTAAAAGGAATTAAGTAAATACATCTTCCAAAGCTTTCAGTCAAGAAGGGATTTATATTCCTGATACTTTGAAGGAGTGTCATAAGGTCAGGAGTTCTGTCTTAGAGAAACCACTTACTAACTCTGTGACTTTAGGGAAGTTACTTAACCTCTCTATGTCTTGGATTCCTCATCTGTACATTGGGGCTAATAATACCTTGCTTTCCATGGTGATTAAGAGTATATAATAATGCACAGGAAGCACTTGGCCAGTGCTTGGCACATAGTAGATGCTCCATAAATGATAGTTGTTGTGATTAGCATATAACAAAAGATGCAAGATTAAATTTAGGTCTCTTACCCAGTCTTCAGTAAACTTATTATTAAGCTACTTTATTCATAAGTTTATTAACAGTAATTTTCATTTCATTTGACTTCATTCTTTTTTTCTGCTTTGAAGGGCTATTGAGTGGCCAGACTTCCCCAACAAATACCAAATTGGAGAAATTGGATTCTCAGCAGGTGTTGCAGCTCTGCCTCCGATATCAGGATCACCTCCATCAGTGTGCAGAGGCTGTTGCTTTTGATCAGAATGCTTTGGTTAAGCGAATCAAAGAGGTAAGTATTGTGGGAAAATAACATTGCTGACTTATTGTGATTCCCTGTGACTCGTGAGTCCTTTTCTACTGGGCATTAGAGCTAGTGAGCCCAGCTTTATGGGAAGTAGTCATTTTTCTGAGTTTTGACATTTGTCCTCATTGCTTTGTGGGATTGTCTTTCCTAACAGTAAAATGTGGTGGTGAAAAAGAGTGGTCCATGGAGCTAGACCAATATGGAGTTTGAATCCTGGTTCACCATTTAAATTGCTTGGGCAAGTTACTTAACTTCTCCTGGTCTCAGTTTTCCTCATCTGAAAAATGGGGCTAGTAAGTAGTAACCTACTCCCAGGGTTGAGTAAAAATTAAATTGCTCAGTTAAGTGTTAACTCTTTTTTAAATTTTATTTTTCAACTACAGTTTACATTCTATGTTATTTTGTATCAGTTTTAGGTGTACAGCTTAGTGGTTAGCCAATCATATACTCTATATAGAGTTCCCACTGATATTTCCAGTACCCACCTGGCACCCTACATAATTATTACAATATTATTGAGTATATTCCCTATGCTGTACTTTACAACTTCCAATCTGTGCTTCTTAATTTCTTCACACTTTTCACCCAGTCCACCCAACTCCTCTGCCCTCTGGCAACCATCAGTCTGTTCTATGCATCTATGAGTCTGTTTTTATTTTGCTTGTTCATTTATTTTTGTTATTTAGATTCCACTTGTAAGTGGAATCATATGTTACTTGTCCTCCTCTGACTGACTTATTTAAAGTAAGGGTTAGCTCTTAATAGTATGTGTAAAGTCCTGCCATACTAATTTCCTATATGTATTTTGTATTTTATTTTCAAATAGGATATCAGTTCTTTGAGAGCAGGAGTCTTGACATCTCCCTAAAAATTATATTTTTCACTGTGTTAACACATGAAAAGGTCAGTGATTCTTATTGAATGGAAGCAATTAACCCACAATGTTTTGTAAGGAAAGAAACAAAATAACTAAAGAGCATGGTAGGAAGTTGAGTAATTATTAACAGTAAGCAGATACTTCTTTTAAGCACTAAAAGTGTCATTGACCGGGCCATTGCATGGCACAGCTCTGGGTGCACCAAGGTATAAGTAAATATATTTTCCAAAGTTTTCACTCAAGAAGGGGTTTATATTCCTGACACCTTAAAGTATGTCATATAAAGAAAAGAAAATGTCAAGAGCTCTATCTTGGAGAAACCACTTATGTGAATGGCACCCCCTGTTGTTTAACAAAATAGTTCTGGTCATTGACTCAGGCCAGAGAAGAAGATTGACATGCAGTAACACACAAGTAAAAGGTTGTGAATCACAGCAAAGTAATTATTTATTGGGAATGAACATAGTACATCCTTGAAATAGCAAAGTAGTCGTCAGTTATATTGATAGATTTAAATTTGCCACCACTTCCAGCATTTTCGCGCCTATCTCTCGTAAAATGTATGCATATATGCTTCTCTCATGGAAGTCTTTTACTTGGTAGACTTTAAAATATGACCTTTCATATTGGTTGGTATTGATGTGGCCTTTCAAATGGTATCAACTATTTTACTACATTATGATGTACACTAGTGGCCCAGTGCACGAAATTCGTGCATGGGACGGGGGCGAGAATGTCGTCCCTCAGCCCAGCCTGCACCCTCTCCAATCTGGGGCCCCTTGGGGACGTCTGACTGCCGACCTGCTCGCCCCCTACTGACCCCCTTGCCGGCATGCTTGCCCCAAACTGCCCCCCCCCCCACGGCCTGCTTGCCCCCAACTGCCCCCCCTGCTGGCATGCTTGCCCCAAACTGCCCCTCTTGTTGGCCTGATCACCCCCAACTGCCCTCCCCTCCTGGCCTGATTGCCCCTAGCCCCATTCCTTGGTCGCTGGGGTGACCCAGGATACCAAGCCTTCCCTCCCACTCCCCGCTCCCCAGCCAGGCTTGGCTTCCTGGCCCAGTGACCCAGGTCGCCAAGCCTTCCCTCCTGCTCTCCAGCCGGCTTACCAGGAAGCCAAGTCTTCCTGCCTGCTCTCCAGCCGGCTCTGTGGTTCCTGCTGGCGCCACCATCTTTGTCATGTCAATTTGCATATTCCCTCCTTATTGGCTATGGGCGCTGCCATCTTTATCGCGAAGTGATGGTTAATTTGTATATTACTCTTTTATTAGATAGGATAGCTTCCAATCACAAACATGACTGCATTAGAATCACTTGGGTTTTTGTTTGTTTTAATACTGAGTTCTCTTGTCCCCATAATAGTCTAGGTTGTGGTTTGTGAATCATTACTTTAATAAGTTTACCAAGTGATTCTGCGGCCATTCTCCATTACCTGGGAATTGGAAATCACTGATCTACAGGACTGTTTCCAAAATAAGTTCTATAGCACTAATTCATGTAAGGAAGATCAAATGTTTTGCATATTCCATCACTACCTTGGAAAAGTCACAATGCATATTCTCTTGCTAAAAGTTCTTAGGAATCTTACAATAAACCAGCACTATTCAAACTTATTTTTTTTTTCAATCTCAGAACCCTTATATTAGGTAACATCTATTAACATCTTATAGAAGTAGCATTTTTAAAGAAACTTCTTTGGAAATGCTCTTGTACACATAAGAAAGACTTTACCATTTTTTACTATTGTCTTAGAAATTAACTGTGACATTAACTTTCAGAGAGACAACTTTAGAAAAATACAACTTTTAATGCTTCTTGTTTTTTTGTTGTTGTTGTTTTTGTTTTATTAGTTAAGGTATTACAAATGTGTCCTCATCCCCCCATTACCCCCCAACCTCCCCCCCACCCCCCGCACACTCATGCTCCCATCCTTGTTTTCTTTTTGAAAGATCCTCTAATCCATATCTGTCATTCTGTAGTTTAGGAAAGTGTAGTAAGAAAGATTGATAGCTCATTTTTAAAGAGCTGGGTAAAGTAGTTTGTAGCTGGTAGTACAACACAGAGCTTCTCATTATACATTTTCAAGACTCGGAACAGTGTTTCTTGGCCCCGAATATGTGTCAGAATCACCTGGGAATTTTTCCCTTCAGTATATATGATGGAAAGTTTCACACACACCCTGAAGTAGATAAATACTGTGAGCCATCATGTACTCAGTGCCCACCTACTACAGGCATGAACATGTCAACACTCCTGTTCCACCCATACCCTACCCGCTCCCTGTCACCTCCTCAACTGGTCTGTTTTGCAGTAAATCTCAAGCATATCATTTCATTCATAAATATTTAAGTTATGTATCTTTAAAAGTAAAGATCTCTTTTTTTTAAAACCTTTTAATATGAATCAGTTTTAGACTTAGAGAAAAGTCACAACTGTAGTTCAGAGAGTTCCTGTATACCCCTCACACAGCTTCCTCTAAAGCAGTGGTTCTCAACCTTCCGGCCCTTTAAATACAGTTCCTCATGTTGTGACCCAACCATAAAGTTATTTTTGTTGCTACTTCATAACTGTAATATTGCTACTGTTATGAATCATAATGTAAATATCTGATATGCAGGAGGTCTTAGGCGACCCCTGTGAAAGGGTCGTTCGACCGCCAAAGGGGTCGTGACCCACAGGTTGAGAACCACTGCTCTAAAGTGAGCATCTGACAGAATCCTAAATACAATGATCAAACCAGGAAATTAACACTGCTACAATACTATTAACTAAACAAAAACCTTATTTGAATTTCACCAGTTTTTTCCCCAATGAAGAACTCCTTTTAAAAAACACAACCACAATGCTATTATCATACCTAATATATTTAAAATAATACCTTCACTCAGCATAGCTGAGCTGCTTTTTAAGAAAATACTGATGTATAAGTCTTACTCTAAACCAGTTAGATTGAAATCTTTAAATGGTGGTACGTGGGGAAGGGAGGAAGCTGAGCACTGGTGTTTATGAAAGTTCTATAGAGGCCCTGGCCTAGTAGCTCAATTGATTCGAGCATCGTCCTGATACACCAAAGTAGTGGGTTCAATCCCGGTCAGGGCACATACAAGATGCAACCAATGAATGCATAAATCAGTGGAATAACAAATCAATGTTTCTCTCTCTCTCTCTCTCTCTCTCTCTTTCTTTCTTTCTCTCTCTCTCTCTTTTTCTCCTTCTCCCCTCTCCCTCTCTCTAAAAGTAGAAAAAATCAATAAACAATTTTTTGAAAAAACACCTGGCTGGTGTTCCTCAATTGGTGGGGCATCATCTCATGCACCAGTAGGGGGCATGTGGGATGCAGCTGATCGATGTTTCTCTCTCATCAATGTTTTATCTCTCTCCCTTTCCCATCCTGTCTCTCTAAAATAAATAAAAACATATTTTTTTAAAACTTAAATAAATAAATAGAAAGTATTCTAGAATCCGTAACCAATGTTGAGAACCAGTGTTCTGGAGCATTCATTTAAAACAATAAAGCTGAGCTAATTCTGTTTGAGGAACTATGGGGTTCACTTTGAGTCATCAGTAGTTACCCAGGATTGTTGGAAAACCCGGGACAGTACTCACAGTGCTGTGCAGTACCTCATAGTTCTCCTAGAGCGGAGGAGGTGGGCACTGTTTCAGAGTTCTCATTGATGATTTGTTGTTTCTGTTGGAAAGTGCTGGCAAACTCCTGAAACACACATCCATCTGTGCTCAGTTCAAACCTAAGGGTTGAAATTAGTCATTTCCAAATGAATAAAGTTGAGGATGTAGTTTTGATCAAATACCAACTCTCTGATATTATTCCAGATGTTTCCTGGAAATTTAGTTGCCAGAGTGAGGAAGTAACATAGTGCTCTGTGTGTTGTAAAGTGAGGGAACTTAATAAGCATGGAGCATGTGTATTGGTGGAAGTGTGGAGCCCACATTACCCAGAGGCCTATAAAGTTACAGGGCTTGTGATCACTTAAGTTTGGGTCAAAGGGAAACATGGCTATGTCCTAGTCTGATTCAAATAAGAGAAAATCAAGGAGTTAGCTAAGCTTTCCTATTGCTAAATGTGGATGATGCTCTTGAATGACAAATCTATATATATAAAAGGCTAATATGCTAAGTGTCCCTCCGAGTCTGACCGGTCGCTATGACATGCACTGACCACCAGGGGGCAGACGCTATGACTCGCACTGGCCATTTACAAAGAAACAGCACCATGGACCTGGTGCCGGCAAAGCAACACTTGGCTTCCCCCAAGTGGGACACAGGCCCCAACACCACCTTGTAGTGACAGCCCACCAAATCGCAGCCGCCGCTGCCAAGACCCCATGGCACAAAATGCGGCCCACAGCTCAGCCCAGCCCAGCCCAAAATGGTGGCTGTGGGCGCCGGGTAATGACGTCATGTATCAACGTCCGGCTTCCTCTCCCTAGCGACGACTAGCCTCCTTGGAGTTTCTTCCGCCCAGGAACATGACTTGCTTTATAGCTAGGTGCAAACATTTTACACTTTAACCAAATGTCTGTGAAGCATTTTCCCTTGTCTCATCTCATTTGATCCTCAGAAGTCCTGGAGTAGGTAGATAGGAGACTTGGTAGAATCCTATTTTCTTTTCATTAGCTGGAAAATGGAGATTTAGAAAGTTTAGAAACTTGACCGACTGAAAAGAAATAAGAAATGGTGGACCTTGAAAATGACTTCAGGTTTTCTGAATATAGTCAAACACTGCTGCAGTTAAATATTTTACCCTTTGTTCTCCCTGCATGATCTACAGTAATAATCTGCTTCGTGTTGATATTTACTGCTGTGTTTCTGACAATTACCTGAAAGAGAAGTTGGGGTGCTTCACTGGGCTGGAGAAAGTTTAGCTACATCAGAAAGCAGGTCTAATTAAGCAAGTTTATTCTATCCTATATGACAAAAGGCTAATATGCAAATCGACTGAACTGCAGAACGACTGGTCGCTATGACGTGCACTGACCACCACAGGGCAGACACTCAACGCAGGAGCTGCCCCCTGTTGGTCAGTGCACTCCCACAGGGGAGCACTGCTCAGCCAGAAGCCCTGAGCTGGGCTCACGGCTGGCGAGTGCAGCGGTGGTGGTGGGAACATCTCCCGCCCCCGTGGCAGCACCAAGGATGTCCAACTGACAGCTTCAGCCCACTCCCCATCAGCCAGACATCCCCCAAGGGCTCTCAGACTGCAAGAGGGTGCAGGCTGGACTGAGGGACCACCCCGCCCCCCCCCCCCACCCAGTACATGATTTTCCTGCACCGGGCCTCTAGTATTTTATAAATGTGTGTATGCAAGAGAAGTGGAAGATAGAGATGGTCTTCCTTCACAATCAGGGACTCCTGTAATAGACACTGACCATAGTTTTCTTAATGGCTGCAGGATGGCCCCTCAGTTAGCCAGCTCACACTGCTGAGCAGCTATTGCAGACCTACTTAGTGTGAGGTCCTTTCGGGGTTACAGAGAAATGTGACCTAGTCCCTGCTCACTGAGTACTGCCTAGGTGAGGGAACAGTAATATGAAGGTTAAGGCACTGTCGATGGAGAGTACTCAGTTATGGTTTATGATTGGAATTCTCTAAGAGTTAAAGATCAGGCAATCCATGAACAGGTGAGGTTCAAGCTGGGTCTTAAAGGAAAACCAGGATTCGGGAAATGAATGGAGAGAAAGAGCAGAGCATTGCTGACTGGGAAACAGCTTGACAGTCTCAGAAGAAAACTAACTTTGGGGCTTCAGGGGGCCAGTAAAGAAACTAAACTTGGTCCAAGAAAGCTTCTCTACATTAAGAACCACAGAATGTTGGAGTCGGAAGGAACTTGGAGATCTTCTGGTCTAGTGCCATCATTATTTAGATGCAGAAATTCAAGCCTGTTAGAGAAAGTAAGCAATTTAACCAGGGTCACAGAGTGAGACCGTGGCCAAAATTATGGAATTAAAAGTGGATGAAGATTAAAGGAGCTTTTTGTGTTATTTTTATTTTTTGTAGGTGGTATACTTGAACATGTTTACAGTTAAGGGGGGAGAGACAGAAGAGATAAAAGATGAAAGATAAAAAGGGGATTCATACAGCAAGATCCCTGAGGGGACAAGAGAGGATAGGATTTAGAGCCATGGGGTTCATTATTTTGAGAGAAAAGGAAGGCTGTAGGTAGGTTTATAAAAAGAGGATACCTGGTACAGATCAGTCACACCTAAGGAGCCTGTGTATGTATTCTCTCTGAAGAAGAGGGGAGGGCATTTGTTGGGAGTGACCACTGGGGAGTAGTACAGCTGTGAGCACTGGGAACCACAGAGGCTCAGCTGAGGGGAAAACCTCTACCTTGTATCCTTGGGTGAGTTAGCGTAGCGGTTGGAGTGCAAACTCCAAAACCTCCTTGCCCAGGTTCAAGTCCTGGCACTGCCTCTAACTATCTCTGTGACCTTAGCCAAGTTACTTAATCATTCTAAACCTCAGTTCCCTTACCTGTTATATGGGGATAAGAATAGTATCCATGTCAGTAAGGTTTTTGTGAGAATTAAACAAGTTTTCCTATGTTAAGTACCTAGGACCATGTCTGCCATGTAGTAAATACTGGAGTGTTAGCTCTTATTATTTGTTTTAAATATAAATAAACCACTTAAAGAGAAAAGCCTAACCTTATTGCCATGAATTGGCCCATATGAAGTTTCTTGATACAGCAGCAGCCTAAATAGTGGCTAATTTTAAGCAATACCCTCAATATTCAAGTGTGATAAAGAACTTAATAGTTAGCTCATTCTGGTTTCCTTGAATCCCTGCATGATTCCTTTCATACCATATATATGCAATTTTTGGAATTTTTGTAGTAAATGTAACTGTTCATTCTGCTTTGTGAGTAGCAAACTGGTGCCTAGGGAACACGGGTCACGAGAAATGTGAGACTGGATGACCACACATGATTAGTCCTTGGCCTCTAGGCTGTGGGTATATCACTCACCATTTAGGTGATTTTGGGGGAGAGCCCATCATTTCTCCTTAAGGATTCGAGTTGACAGGCAGACACTTTCAGTTCTAGGTCACATCTGTCATTGAAATTTGGGTTAAATGAAAGGTAAGGAAGCATGTGTCCTCCTAATGTGGGTGCTTTTCCCCGGGGCCGGGGAGGCTGGAGGGAAGGCTGGTGGCAGATCCACAGCCCAGGAAGACACGGCTGAGACATTTGGAGCCGTTCTTGTCACTGACCTAGATCGCGGCTCTGTCTCACTCTAGTAGCTATCAATGTGTAAATAAATTAGAATGCCTTTTAACTACGATAAAGCCACTAGGGCTATTTTGTTACAGTTGTTATGTGCTTGCCTAAAGGCCTTGAAACTAAATTCATGATATGATTCTGATAGTCTCGGTGTTTGTCATTCTTATGTGTGTTGATAAGCAGGCTATTTTAGCATAAACTAATATGAAGCATTGAAGGGGTGGTTCAGATGAACAGGTAAGAGTTGCATTCCTTAGAAAGTCATGTGATCACATACGGTTATAAAGAGACCCTAGAGTTTCTCTAATTTAGTTCTTTCATTGCACAAGTAAAGAAAACCAAAGCCCTTGGAGTTTATTTGGGACTTGCCCAAGGTTGATCTCTTAGGTAATGATTAAGATGATATTAGTTGAGTCTCTCTGATTCCAGGGCTCTTTTCTGCTTTACTATGCTAATGTCTACTTCTTTGGGACCTTTCATTTTATTTTCCTTTTCATGTAGTAGGCATTCAACTGGTGTTTGAAGGGGTGGGCTGCCCTTTCAGGAGTCAGTACACAGAGCTAGGCAGGGATTCTTTCTGTTGACAGTACAGTAATACTTAAGAATTAGCTGGAGCCATCTTCCAAGTGTCTGACCTGACTTTCTGTGCCATGCCTCCTCCCATGAGACAGGGAGAGATTGATCAAGGTTAATCCACTGCTCACAGTGTTGCAGAGAATCGGTGTCTGAACTGGTATTAGCATTCATTTTGACTTCCTTCGGGTAAAAGCCCGGTTTTGTGAACCATTGGTTAGGTGAGGCTGTTACTATGTACTTATTTATTTATTCTCACCCAAGGATATGTTTTTCCTGATTTTTAGAGAGAGGAGGGGGCGGGGAGAGAAACATTGATGTGAGAGAGATACACCGATTGCCTCCTGTACACACCTGGACAGGGGATGGAACCTGAGACCTTTCTGTATACGGGACAACGGTCCAACCAACCGAGCCATACCAGCCAGGGCGAAACTCTGCCTATCATCTTAAACTGTGAATCTCCTTTAAATGACAACATTGTTAGATTTCTGTTGCTGCTTTTAAACATATTCTGGCATTGGTTGCTGCATGTTTGACCTCAGATTATAAAATGGACTGGAAGTGTTTAATTAAAACTATAAATTTTGCTAAGAGCATTGAGATACTGGGCTTCTTTTTGCTGAAATACTGAGGTGCAAGGCATTTCAAGACAGTTGTGGGTTCCCTTTCTATCTTACAAGTGACTTTGGTGTAAAATTCAGGTTGAGACCTTACAATGTAATTATAGTGCCCTCCACCCCCTTTTGTCCTTTGGGCAACCTTTCTTCTTGGTAGGAAATACAACTGGTGCCTTGGATGGTAGGAAGTAGAGGTGGGGATTGGGCTGCTTCTGGCTGTAAGTCTGCCATACACTACTTCCTTCCGCCTGGCCCCACACTTCCGGCACAGCAGCACTGCTCCGCCAAAAGGCAGAGATCCTGGAGGAGGGCCCAACCAAGTTTATTACTCGCCTTCTGGAAATGTAGGCTTGTGTTTTTTGGCGAGGCATGAGCAAAGCCTAGTTATTAGACTGCTCTGAGATTTAACTCCGTTCAGATTCTGGATACTGACACATGAGTATGTGTGAACAGCGGCCCCATTTCCCCCCAGTTCGCCTGCCCTAGACATGCCCCTAGACAGCTGGCGCTGCCAGCTTTCCTAGTACTGGCTGCAGGTGCCAGGAGCTAGAGCCCCTGATCCTCTTCCACCCCAGCTTGTTTTCAGTCTGCCACAGTGGGCAGTGTAAGAAGCTCCATGTAGCTGCCTCTCTTGTGAGCAATGACAGAGTAACTGGTATCTGTAAGCCAGCTAGTAAGCAGTATTAAGGGCACATGGGTTATAGAATCAGAAATAGGGCTGGGGAAAAGATATTCCCTGTCCTGTATCTCTTTCAGGGAAGAAAAACAAGGAATTTTAGCAAATCTGAGTATTGCTGCAGTGCTGAGAACAATGCCTGGCACAGAGGAACATTTAATAAATGTTTGTTAAGTGAACAATTTAATATATCCTGCAATTATTTCAATATAAACTTTCTTTTATTAGAATAAGTAAAGGTTATGAGAGTTGTATTAGACGGGGTAGGCTATACTGCATCTATAATTAGACTCAGAGATGTGTAATGGCTCAAATACAACATAAGTTTATTTCTTGCTCATATTCAAGGTGGGTGCTTCTGGTTACTAGGTGACTCTCCTCCTTTGAATTCAGGATTCCAGGATCCTCCCTTCTGTGGTTCTGCCATACCCAAAGACCACATTGCTCATAGCATCCAGTTGTTGGAAGGGGCAAGAGAGTGGGGCCAAAGTAAAGGCTATATATATAAAAGTCTAAGCTACCCTTACTACTGGTCAACCGAACGACTGGTCAGTTGGTTGCTATGACGTGCACTTACCACCAGGGGGCAGATGCTCAACACAGGAGCTGCCCCCTGTTGGTTAATGCACTCCCACAGCCAACCTCCCACAGTCTGTCCACCACCACCAACCCTGGCCAGCTGGCCCCCATCCTGGCCAGGCCCAGGAACCTCACCCGTGCACGAATTCGTGCACCAGGCCTCTAGTCTTCTAATAATCAAAGTTGTAGTCCTCCAGATCCACTAAAGTCAGACTGCTTCTTGTTCTCCACTCCTGCCCATGCTTTCTACTATGCTGCCTGCTGCTAGAATCTGGTCTTCATCTCTGCCTGATGAATCCTGTACTCCCATCAGTATAGCCAGCAGCCTATCATTCCCATTGGTTTCAGAAGGCATCTCCTGGCCTTGGCCGTGTAGCTGTTGGTTAGAGCATCGGTTCTATGCACCAAGGGTTCAGTCTGCGATCAGGGCACATACAAGAGGCAGCCAATGAATGCATAAATAAGTGGAATGACAAATTAGTCTCTCTCTCTCTTCCTCTCCCACTCGCTCTCCCTCTCCCTCCCTCCCCCTCCTCCCCTCCCCTTTCTATTCTTCTTCCTCTAAACTCAATAAATTAGAAAATAAAGGGGTCTCCTGCCTCATTTCTCCCCCAGTGCTCAGGAAATGTTTGCTGGGTGAGTTTGTGTAGTGATGATGAGCGTCAGCTCTCTGCATGGGTGACAGTAGGAGCCTGTGGACTTCAGAGGTCAGGCTCTCCCATGTCAGGATAGGTCATCTGGCACAGGGTTTAGGAGCACAAACTCTGTGTCAAGTGAGATACAGGATACCAACATAGTATCTTAGTGTCATCGTCATCATCATCATCATCTCCTCCTCATAGTTGGTGTTGCCTGTTTGTTCTTTAGGCATAAGTTAGAGGATTTCAGCTGTAAAGTATTGATCGCCACACCACATACAAGGCCCGTTCCCTCATCTGAGTCAAAAAAGGGGTTGTGTTCATGGAGAGTTGGGGTGCCTAAGTAAGGGAATTGTAAAGCACATAATTAATCCAGTTTTACACTGTTTAATCACCTCAGCTCAGGCTTAAACTATTGAATGGGTCACTGAGGTCATACAGACTTACTTTTGATTCCCTTGGGTCCTGGCATTGGGAAGGGGAGTCCAGGTCACTGATGTGGCTCCCAGGTTTTCTTCTTCATCCACCCACTCCATCTGCCAGCATGGCTTCTACACACGTCTCCTAAGGAAGTCGAAGTGGTAGTAGTAATAATGCAGCCGTCATTTTTTACATGTTTAACGTGTGCCAGGTCTGGAATGGACATGTTACATACATTATCATCTGTGTATGACAGATAAAGAAACCAAGGTTCAGGGACCCAAAAGGGCAACCATTCAAGGTGACACAGTTGTTAAATAGTGGAGCTGGGTCTCAACCCAGACCTAAAACCCACACTGGAGACTCCAAGTGCTTCCTATGGCAGTTCTTTTTCTTTCTCTTCGATTCTTCATGCAAGGGTTTTTACTTGCCAGCTTCTCTCCAAGTTTGTACCTAATGCTAACTTTCCCGGACCCAATATCCCTTTATTATATTTCCTTCCTGGTTTCACAGTGTATGTTTATCTTTCAAAAGTGATCCTTATAGGATGCAGCCCCTTTAAACAATAACCTTGACGACGACCCCACATTTACATCTTTAAGATGCCAGCTCTCCCTACGCTGAGGCTACCTTTTCTACACTCTTGTGAAGGGATCTCTGAGGACTATGGTAGTCATGGAGGTGGACGGAGAGGGGCAGTCAGGGGAGCCAGGGAGCAGACCTGTGCCAAGGGCCGTCATACCTCCCCAGTCCCACTCTGGAAGGAAGGCAGAGAGAGGGGATCTGTAATTAGAGAGAAAGCAGAAAGGGGACTGACTTGTCAAGGACTCAGAAGATCTGAGGTGTCAGAGTGCCCTGGACTAATGTCTTCATAGAGTCCAGGGAAAGCTCTCCTAAGGGGGAGGGGGGAGAGGGATTTCTGCCCTCCAGCCAGCCTTCTGTCTACCCTTATCTTTTTCTTTTCCTGATGTTCTGCCTTTCAGTGTCTCTCCCTAGCCCTTTTCGGGGGGTGGGGAGGGGTTGGGCGGGGGGCGTTCAAGGGAGAGGGGAATCTGCCTAACATAGTTAGCTTTGGGAACTGCTTAAAGGTTTTGAGGTTTCTTTCCCACCTCCTTGCCTAGACATCACTGCCAGGGGTAAGAAGGCATAAGGGGAAGTTGGGCAAGTCATAAAATAATAATTGGGACGAGGTGATGCAATTCAAATTCCCGAGGTCCTGGTAGCTCTTGGTTCTCTTGAAGACCTAAGTAACATTTGTTCCTTTGCTGAGACAGACACATTGTTTGAACAAAGGAAACAGGATCACTTCAAAATGTCCACTATGTGGTAACCCATACCATTCAGCTGTGTTGTAATTAATGAAAACACTGGCGACAGTCTGCCCATTGTTTGCCGTTGAGCAACAGGAAATGGCAAACTAACAAGGAGCTGGAGAAGGCTTATGTCATTCCAGGGGAAGCAGGCACTGCGCGCAGTTTTGACCGATAGCTTCCTGGTTGCAGATCTAGGTCCACCTGAGCAGGTTCTGTTCCTCATGGACATGGAGATGTGTGTTTGTTTTGACCTTATCGTTTGACTTTGACATTAATCTGTAGTAGATATTTTGTTTTCCTTATGTCCAGAAATGGTGTATTGAAAAACATTGTTTTAGACCACAGTTTTCACACACAGTTATCATTCATCCGACAGGATAGAACTAACTACAGGAAAGGAAACGTCACTGGCCAACTTAGTGCATGGGATAGTTGACAGGAATGTCGTGTGGTGGCCCTTGGACTCAAGAGATGCGGAGTCCAGCCCTGGCTCTGGCAGCACCGGCTGTGTAGACTTAGGCAAATACTTAACCACTTTGGAGTTCATCTGGTAAAATGAGAGGGGTGGGATCAAATGCTCCCTCAGGACCCTTGCCGCTCTAAAGTTCTATGTTCAGAGCCCCCTTCGTGAAGTCAAGAATCATGAAATGCTTGTACAAGTGAAATGTCAGAGTACAAAGTGTGCCAACAGACTTTGCCAGTGAAAATGTCATTCAAGTTGATCTGCTAATAGATAGTTTATCCCTTTAATCTCCTCTCAGGTTTTGTTTTTATAATTTGGTAATTTTTTGTTTTTGTTATTAAGAAATTAAATATTGGTGGTTAAATTAAAAACAAAAGTCTTCTTTCACTGCACTTGAAAATTGAAAGTTGCCATTTAAATTCATCTATTAAGGATTTCGAAAACGTATTGAACACATTGCTCAACATGGTATGTATTTCAGTGAAATGAATTGGCATTTGAATTAATGAGCACTGTAGGAAAGATAGGCAAAGATTCGGTGAGGAGGCCTGGGTTTAAATTCTGGTCTCACTGCTAGTGCTAACTGTGTGACTCTGGGCACATTTTGTGATCCCTGAATCCCCAATTCCACATCACTACTAGGAGAATGATATTTTCCTTATAGGATTGTTGTGAGGAAGAAAGATAATATAGGTATAGTACATAGTACAATGCCTAACATTTAATAGATAATTTATAGTAGTTATAACTAATATACATTATTTTATTGCAGTAATTAAAATAACTGGGGACTTACCGATGGATATAGACTGGGTTCTGCCTACCCAGTCTCCCAATGTGACGTACATAGATTACTAAAGACACAGTCCCACTAGTGTGGATTTCAGTTTTTGTTTTTGAGACTATATGGACTGAGATTTTCCAGAGAAGTTTCCCTTCTTGTGTGCTTTATCTGCCAAAGGTGTGATATGAAAATAAATAGCAAGAGTTTACTCTTGTAAGCTGTCATTGCAAACTGTTGTCTTCAGAAACAGGGTAGCTTTTACATGTACAGTGTGGGGTAATTGGTGACAGTTGGTCTGTGATGCAGTTAATGAAAACACCTGCCCATTGTGTCAGAGAGAGGCACCCCAGAGAACATTAAGGGTGCGTACCTCAGTTAAGGACGTGTACCTCGGTTGTGATTTGATCCCCAGCCCTGGCCTGGTCTGGGTGCCTGCAGGAGGCAATCTCTCTCTCTCTCTCTCTCTCTCTCTCTCTCTCTCTCTCTCTCTCTCTCTCTCTCTCTCGTCTCTCTTTCACCTCAGTGGTCATTATGGAGTCAGTTTACTATACATATAGGCAAAAAAGGTTCCAGGAGGTGGCTGAGATCTCGATTCTGAGGTACCTCCTCACCCTTTTATAGTGTACAGTTCAATGGTTCTTGGTATAGTCACATAGTTGTGCAACCAACACCACTGTCTAATTCCAGAACACTTTCATCACCCCAAAAAGAAACCCCCATAAGTTAGTAATCACTCCCCATCTCCTGTTCTCCTATCCCATAATAATCACTAATCTGCTTTCTACGTCTATGGATTGCCTATTCTAGTCATTTCATATAGACATAATCATATGTGGCCTTTTGTGTCTGACCTCTTTCACTTAGCATGATGCTATCAAAGCTCATCCATGTTGCAGCCTTGCATTTGTTGCAGATGTTGTCAGTTGCATTCCTTATCCTATGTAATAAAAGGCTAATATGCAAATTGTCCCTACGGGTGGGAGTTAGACGTGCGCTGACCACTAGGGGGTGATGCGGAACATGGCAGGCGTTGGTGACACGGTGCTGGCAGTGGGCAGCAGTGGAGGCACTACCAGCCCCGATGGGCCCCTATGCAAGCAGGACTGCGGTGCGATGGTGGAGCAGGTGAGCAGGTGGCGCCAGGCCAAGGCGGGTACGAAGGGATGCCCCAGCCGGCAGCCGCTAGGGACCCTACCCATGCATGAATTTCGGGCACTAGGCCTCTAGTTATCTATAATAATAAAAGCATAATGCGCTAATTAGACCAGACGAAGCAGGAGCTGCGAGGGCCTAGGCAGTCGCCGCAGTTGCCTTAGGCCAAGGCAAGCCGCTGCAGCTGCGAGGGCTGAGCCCTTGCATGAATTTCATGCATTGGGCCTCTAGTGGTTGAATAGTATTCCATTGTATGAAAAGAGACCACATTTTGTTTATCCATTCATCAGTTGGTGGATATTTTTCTTTGAATGCGGTCATATGGTATAATCTGAGAATTTCTTAGTTTCATTTTAGCATTATGAAACACAAATCTCTAAGCAGATTTGGCCATTCCATGGAATTTGTTATTAGTTCTCTTCTATTTTTAGATTGCTTTTGTATAAATCCTCTCATTTATAATCTTTATAACACTACTGTGAGATGGGAAGGATGGATGACAGGTGTTATTATTACCACTTTAAAAAAGTAGAAGCTGAGACTCAGTTTGTGATTTGTCATACAACTAGTAGAACTTAAATTCAAGCTTTTTTTTAAAACTTTTTTTATTGTTGACACTATTACAGATGTCCCCATTTTCACCTCCCCTTTGCCCACCTCCACCCAGCCCACTCCCCTTCCCTCTGACCAACACCACAGCATGGTCTGTATGTGTGTCTGTGTCTATGTTGTTCGACTAATTCCTTCACCTTGTTTCATCTAGTCCCCACCTCCCTCACAGCTGTCAGTCTGTTTCATGTATCCATTGTTTCTATTACCCTTCTGTCTTTTTATGGTAATGAATTATTAGCCATGTCAAGGATTTAGGGTGGGGGTGAACCTACATTGCTAAAAATCAGTAATATGTCTATCTCCAAATAGGCATTTGAGGCATAGCCAAGTCCCTACAGATTGATACTGGCCCCAGAATTGATTATTTAGATAGCTACAAAACAGGATGAATTGTCATTTTTCCTTTTAACCCTTTAGCTAAAAAAATAATAAATAAAAAAAATCTTACAATAAAAGAACAGAATTGTATGTCACTGTATATTTGTTACATTTGAAGCACAGGGGTTGCCTGTGCAAGGGAGGAACAGAACTGGGGCAGGATTCAGAATGTGAGAAGAGGGACAGATAGCCCTTGGATGGCTGGCCTTGGCTCACCATGGCCTCCTCCCCAGGAGCTCATGTTCTTAAATTGAATTTAGGTGTAGAATGAGCACAGAGAAAGTGAGCTATCTATTGAGATCAAATAAAAATTGACCTCGAGGCTTAAGTTAACTGAGCGACATCACATTAAAAGTTGGACATTACTTTTAAAGGATGTAGAGGTGTGTGATTTTTTTTAACATAGTATCCTTAAATCCTTCAGCGGTCTTTTTTGTTTTTAGCATTTCATGTAAACATAAGTAACTTAGGGATAGGAAAAGCAACAATCTATCGATCATATAGACTTGAATTTTGTTAACTGTGGAACACAATTTACCTGCTCATTTTTCTTTTGACCCATAAAAAAGTTATTAAACTTACTTTGGCCATCTTGTACAGTATCTATATGAGGCTCTCTTGTTTTTGGCTCGTGCATCTTTTCTAACTTAAAGCTATACGCCCTTGTAAAATGTATCACTACTTTGAAGAGATTACCTTTAGTTTGAAAAGGAAATCACATTAAGCATATAGGCATCTTTCATTAGGATGACCCACCTGTCCCAAACCAGCATCAAAGCTTACTTTATCAGGAAACTTTATGTAGCAAAAGAATTTAAGCTGTGTACTCGCATTGGAGAAGATGCTAAAGCTCTTCTGTCTGCTTTCAAAATGTTTTTTTAAAAAAATACACATGCACATTCACATATATATTTATAGTTTACCATGTTGGGTAACACCAGACAGTGGTAATAGTTACTCATTGTCATGGCTGAACATAAAAACACAAGGAAGGACTTGTAGGCAAGTAGTGATTTCAGTTATTACGTAGTGTGAAGTGTTTCTGTCAGGAAACTTTGGGATGAGTAATGTGACTCTGTGGTAAGATTTTTCAGTAGCAGAAATTCAGAACACAAATAAAACTTGTCAGCAAAAACACACAGTGGTGAACTGTCATCTGAGTGACTGTGAAAGCCTTGACGATGGTGTAATAGAGATGAGTCATAACAACAGAGATACAGTGTGTCTATTTGGATACCTCAAAATGTCAGCCTTTTTTTCTGCCTTATTTATGAAATTTCTTACCTCTAGTACCATGCTGAATAGAAGTGATGAGAGTGAGCATCCTTGTTCCTGATCTTAGGGGAGAAAGTGTCTTTCACCACTAACTGTAGCTTTTCCATAGATGCCCTTTATCAATTGAGGACTGTTGTTCTGTTTCTAGTTTGCTGAAATTTTTAATAATTGAATTTGTTGAATGCTTTTTTTGCATCTATTGAAATGATTATGATTTTTAATCTTTATTCTGTTGAAATGGCAGATTACTTTGACTGCCAGATGCTGTAAAAGCATGCATCCTTGAGATAAGCCTCACTTGGTTAGGATGCATTACCCTTTCATATACTGCTGGATTTGATTTGCTGATATTTTGGATCCATATCCAGCAGTGGACTGACCAGGTGGGCAAATAGGCTGCCCCATCTATATAGGGAACAAATTTGAGCACATTCTGCAGAAATCTAATGTTTTGGTAAAGCCCACAGATATACCCACAAGTAATCTCACCTCCTTTTACACCTGTCCATTGAAATGTACTGCCACAAAACACACACACACACACAAAAACACGTATGAATATGTAGGACAAGGTTTTAAATATGAGTTTGAGAGTAATATTTGGTTCCTTGAGGCCAGGGACTTTACCTCATTTATGTCTATCAGTTAAAGATTAAATTCAGCTGCTGTTACAGAGATCCGAAATTACAGTGGCTTATATAGAATGGAAGTTTATGGTTCTCTCCCATGCCTGGTACTACTCTCAGCCACAAAAGTCCTCATGGACCCAGATTTCTCTAGCTCTCTGCTCTGCCAAACCAGTGATGTGACCTTAGTTATTCTTGTGGTCTAACGGGGCTGCATCCACATTCCGGCAACAGCAGAGTGAAGGAAGGGACGAAGAGGAGGAGGAGGAGGAGAACAAAGAGTGTGCCAGCTAACAGCTGCCACGGGCAACCTCCACATATACATCCACTGACTAGAACTTAGTCACTGCAAAGCAAGGTTTTCAAGGCAAGGGTTGTGGAGAATAAACAGGCATTCTCTGTGTTGGAAAATCTTTTTTTTTTTTTAAACATTTAAATGATGTTTCTGGAAGTTCCTGTAACAAACTTATTTGCAACATTTCTCTTTCTGGGCCCGAGTTTCCTGGAATAGTAAAGTTATGTTAACAAAGACAGTGGAAAAGAAACGTCATATTAATGTACACAGTAAGCTGTGTGGGTGTGAATAGTTTTGGTTCTCAGTATCTATATCCCTATGATCTTGCATATTCACCCTGTAGTACTCAACACATGTCTGTTTATGCTTCTAGAATCTTTGTTCCAAAAGTAGAAATAGGAAAGGTGAGTAAGGATAAGTCCCAGATGGTCACAATGGTAAGATCCAGAATTGCATTAGATAGTGACTTTACTGCCTAAACTCACGTCAGATGTGCTAGAATAAGTCTGCACTGGGGTTCATTAACCATACAAAGACAGGGACAGGGATTAGGGATCAGGAACAGTGTTGCCTCAAGAGAGAAAATGACAAAAGAAATAGGTATCACCAATTTTACTATACTTTTCCAGGTATTAAAGTCTTACTTGCACCAAATTGAGACTTTCTTGTAGCAATCAGAAAGAATGGGAAAGGATTTAAAAGGCAATGACTTTTTCCATCATGTACTTTGACATTGTTCAATGCCAAGCCATGTACCAACTGAAATTTCACATACCAACTACAATCTCATACACACTAGTGGGGGACTCTCTTGCTTGGGAAATACGTGTAAAAGGAAGATGCTGGACTGAGGAGATGTGAGTTCTAGGCTTGGTTCTGTTGTTCTGAGACCTTGGAGGTCATTCAACCTTAAGTTGTTTTTTTCTTTCATGGACTGTTATGCAATTGGCTCTTGAAAGCCAAACTGTAAGCATGTAAGAATAGCATGCTTGAGTATGTATTCTCACCTAAGCATGAAACATGATGTGGCTTTGAACTAAAGCTGTGGCTACATTAAACATGGGCCCCAGCTGGATGCGGAAATGTGTAGGGACGTACTACACATTACTATTGAGCAAACACCTTGCTAAAATGGTTGTAAAGACTCTCTGATCAAGTAAATATCAGGGGGAATGGGCTGATTGCCAAGGGCCTTAGACATGATAAACTCATGTGCCTGTCTACTCTGTTGCGTTGGGAGTTGGGGGATGGGATGCCCCTGTCAAGTGAAATGCGATCCCAGGACCGGGCTGGTTCTTGTGAGGATTCCAACTGGCTCCCCCATCTCCTGCTGCCTCTCAGAAGTGGAGTGTGTCGGTGTTGGATTGAATCGCCACCCTGGAAAGGCAATAATTTACCTGCTTACTACCTCCAGAGTGCTGAGTGACTAAGTGGGGTTGCACAAAACCCTCTGAAAGTATAAGCTGTTTCCACATTATTTGGAGTTTCCCACTTGGATGGTTTTTGTTTTCTCCTTGCACCCCGTCCCGCTAGCTGTCTTTTTGTCCCCTAGGCATTAGAGAACGAGGGAGGAACCAACCCAGAAATCAAGCACTGAGTTCTCACACCATCCCTCTGTCCACAGTGTAAAAACAGAACTGGTTCTTTTTTGTTAGAGTTAGCTTTGGTCTCTTCGATGTTAGTTAGTTAGTTAGTTAGTTAGTTAGTTAGTTAGTTAGTTTTGTCTTGGTCACACATTTGCAGAGGCCCTGAGGTAGCTTGATGGAATGCCAGCACTTGACACGATTGTGGTTGGGAAGGGGCGTGCTCCTGGGATAGATGACATGGGCAGCCGTAGCACTTGAACTCTGGGATAGCAGTGTGAGTCTTTGGTAATTTGTTTCTTCACCGGTCGGGGGAGGAAACTGGGAGGGAGTGGATGTGGGGGTCTACTCAGAGGAGGGGGTACAGGCACCGGACATGCTGGAGGTTCCCTGCCCCTACTTCATCCAGATGGTAGGTTCCAAAGAACTTCACGAGGGGAGAAAAGAGGTCACAGAAGGGGAGCCGAAGCCTCGAGTTTGTTTAACTGGGGGAGAGGATACACGAAGCGCTCCTCACCGTTTGCCTCGTAGGGCATGGACTTGAGCCGTGGGTGGCATCTCGGTCCTGGCAGGGAAAGCCACCAGGGAAGAGAGGGAGAATGAAGAGTGAGGTTTAAAGCACCTCCGTGCCCCCCGAGTCCTGTGCGACATGTGTTTGCAGGTGTTATTTCATCCTCACAGCAACGTGCAGGCCTGAATTTGTTCCGTTGCTTGCAGATGAAGACCTTGAGATAGAAAGCATAGTTATTATCAACCCACGTGGCAGAGCCTGCTTCAGACCCTGGTCTGTCAGATTTCTGAGCCCAGGATTCTTTCATGTAGAGAGACCGAGATAGAAATCCCAGGGTCTCAACGAGGTATAAATGGCTCATGTTCCCAAAACACAGAGCTGAGACAGTCATCTCTTAGTCTCCCTCTAATGATGGCTCTAGGGCTGCAGTTGATAAAGTTTTTTTTTCATGAAGGTTTTTCAATCCCCCAGTGCTTGCTTCCCCTCAAGCTAGCCGGCTCCCACCTGACCTGAGGGACTCTGTGCCTCCATGGAGCGCTGACCACCGGACGCTCCAGAGAGGACTTGAACTAGATTAATGCATTTCACTTCCTTTCCTTCTACAGATGGACATTTCTGTAGAAACTCTCTTTAGCTTCATGCAAGAGCGCCAGAAACGGTATGCCAAGTACGCGGAGCAGATCCAGAAAGTCAACGAAATGTCCGCCATCCTCCGCCGCATCCAGATGGGCATAGACCAGACCGTGCCCCTGATGGAGAGGCTCAACAGCATGCTGCCCGAGGGCGAGCGGCTGGAGCCCTTCAGCATGAAGCCGGACCGAGAGCTCAAGCTGTAGCGGCTTCTCCCCTCCGGCCAGGAGGTGTTCCCTGGGGACAGTGCCTGGTGCCACCAGTACCCTGAGGACATTTGGAACCAAAGTCGGATGCTGTGACCGGGCTCGGAGCTGGTGGAAGGGGCTGTGAGGCAGCCCGCTGGCCTGAAGACCTCATGTTGCCCTACCTCCCCCTCTCCTTGATGCAGTTTCCTTGACAAAATGAGCCAAACTAATTCTCAGTGGTACCTGAAGTCGGAACGGTTTTATTAGGAATTCTTTCCAGAACTCTGCATTGGGAGTTATTTTTATTTTGTTTAGCTTTTTTAAATTGAGAGTGTATATTATTTAGTCTGGCTTGTGGAGTGAAGATGTGGAGCGAAGGGGAGGAATATGTTACGGAGCTCTGTCCTTGATGCCTACATGAAATGTTGTCAAGGCTCTGGGTTATGGGTTGTAAGCATAAAGAACTAATTTAATCCGGGTCTGTGTGTTGTTACTATCCTACCCCATTTCCACCCACAGGCCTTTCTGTGGGCGCCCTCTTCCTGCCCCAGTGAACCCGTGTTGGTGTGTGCCAGCTTATGGTGTGTTGTCATCGGAAACTGGTGACGCCCTATCTACACCCTCACAGGCTCATCTCCCACTGACAACTGGGTTTCTGATGCACAGCTCAGTTTCTCTTTGTTACATCGACACTGCAGGACGCCCGTTTGTGTAACAAGGTTCTAGCCAGCATCTGTTTCACTGGCCTGGCAGACGTGTGGCGCGGCCAGCTTTGATTGGACACCCGGCAGCACTCACTCAGCAGGCGTTCATGGCGCCATCGGATGTGCCAGACCCTGTGCCGGGAAGATGGAAATGGCCACAGCGTCCCTACCCTTCTTTTCTGAAGACAGTAAACTCAGAGTGATGCTGATTTCTGAGAGTTTAGGAAATGAAGCAATTTGAGTAACCAGAGCTACTTCGTGCAGTACTTTGCATGTCATAAATGTTCAAATGGAAGAAAAACTGAAGAAGCAAAGGAATGGGGTATGGGAACAGGTCCAGGCAGGGGAACTGAGTCAGAGATGGGGAGGAAGGGAAGCCCTGGGCCAGGATGTCGTACAGGACTCACCGTGCTCCCTTTACTCCTCCAAGCCTGAGGGGTTTCTTCAATGTCAGAAACAGCCTTCGGTATGTTTGTAAGATGAACGTCGATCTCACTTAACTTAGCATATCCCAGGCAAACTTTACCTGCTTCTTGGAGTTTACAGTTTTTTAAATCTTGGATTGTAATGAGGTACTATCTTGCAAGGTCCATAGAACCCAGAATAAGCTGTAGGACATAAAGAGCTTGAAACAGAGAAAGATCAATGGAGTACAATTTAGTCCAGGATGGACAGTATTCAGGACTATATTCTGAATGACAGAAGAAACAGGAATATTCTAAGCTACATGGAAAAAAATTTTTTTTAAAAAACTCAGACGTAGGAAAACAACAGTTTCTAGGATTTTCTAAGGACCAAAATAATATCAAAATTGTTCATTTCCTCTGAGTCAGGAAGACAAGTTGGAAACCAGAGCCCAGAGAAGAGGCCAGGTTGCATCTACCTATTTCCCAGGATGCCCCCAGCACCCATTTCTGCCTTCCCGGGCACTGGGAAGGTGGGTGGAGACGTCAGCCTGAGGAGGTGGAGTGGTCTGAGGGAACCGTGGAGGAACACGAAGCAGTGAGCTGGGAGCGGGGAGCTATGCCCTTACCTCTCTGGGGCCACACCGGTGAAAGAAGCTCATCATCATAATGCCTTTTGGGTGGTCAGATCTTAATGACTGAGTAACGTATCTTCCCTTCATTGATGGGCAGCACTCCCTTCGCTCACATACTAAACTTATTCTAATCATCCCAAACCTACAGCATGTTCTTGTGTTTGGAGCTGGGTTCTGTCTTCAACAGCAACTCAAAAAAAGACAATGCTGGTGATGGCTTTAAAATGCCACTACTGTCAGCTGGTTAATACTCATTGCCCTACCTGGCCTATTGATCTTTCTCTGCATACTCTTTCATGCTGTTTTTTATATTAATATTATAATTTCACAATACATTTTAACATGGCTATACTAGGTTCCACCTACTCTCATGACTATTTTCTTTTCTAACTTCATTTTTTAAATCTCTAAACTGGCAGAAAAGTGGAAAATTATAATACAAGGAACACTCATATTCCCTTCACCTGGACTGACAGTAAGTGGCATTTTAAAGCCATCACCATCATTGTCCTCTTTTGAGTTCCTGTTGAATACAGAACCCAGCTCCGAACACAAGGACATGCTGTAGCTTTCAGAGAAGGAAGGGCTTGTTGTCTACACGGCTGGATAAAGAGCTCAGGTGCCATCACCCTCACTGCACTTACTTCATAGTAAAATGAATTAGACAAAACATGGCGTTAACTTAGATTACAGTCCTGAATAGATACTTATTGGAGAGCAGCAGAGGAGAACAATGTATTTTTAAAGAATACTAGTTAATTTGATATTTATGGTGTGTGGTAGTTTCACAGTATTGTCCCCTTGGCTAACTTATACAGTAGGTCCTCAGGTTACGTCGGAGATCCGTTCCTACGGCACAACGTAACGTGACTTCCGCCGTAATTCAGAACCCACCTCCATAAGCACCTATGTCACTCACATGGAGCACATACACAGCAGTAATGAAGTGAAACAGTAAAAAAAAATTAAAAGAAAGATAACAATTCCTGACCTTTACTTGTGGTAAATAATAAAAAACATAAAGCACATATGTACATACGTTGAAATGACAACTTTATTTATCTACACTAATAAAAGAGAAAAATGGTAATTGGCGTATGACGCTACCCTTTTCATTGGCTAATCAGGGCTATATGCAAATTAACTGCCAACAAGATGGCGGTTAATTTGCATATGTAGGCACAATGCAGGGAGGCAAAAGGGAAAGCAGGAAGAAGCCCCCTGCCATTGACAGTGATCGGAAACCCAGCGGGGAGCTAAGAGCTGGGGGGCAGGGCAAAGGCGGCCCTGGGGCCGCCTTTGCCCTGCCCCCTAGCCACGATCGGAGAATCAGGTGCCTTTTCCACCCTGGCCAGTGATAGCAGGAAGTAGGGGTGGAGCCAGCGATGGGAGCTGGGCACGGTTGAAGCTGGCAGTCCCAGGAGCTAGGGGTCCCTTGCCTGGGCCTAAAACGGAGCCCACGATTGCGGGGCCGCTGCAGCTGCAGGTCCCCGCTGCCCGGGCCGGACGCCTCAGCCAGAGGCGTCCTGCAGGGGCAGGGGTGGAGCCTGCGCGATCACGGTGCCCCCCGCTGCCACTGCAGGTCCCCGCTGCCCGGGCCGGATGCCTAGGCCAGAGGCGTTAGGCCTGGGCAGGGGCAGAGCCTGCAACCGCGGGGAGCTGGGGGTCCCCTGCCTAGGCCTAATGCTTCGGCCAGAGGTGTTAGGCCTGGGCAGGGGCAGAGCAGGAGATTGCGGCGCTGCTGCCACTGTGGGTCCCCGCTGCCCGGGCCGGATGCCTTGGCCAGAGGCATCAGGCCTGGGCTGGGGGCAAAACCAGTGATGGGGGGAGATGAGGGTCCCCTGCCCAGGCCTGACGCCTCTGTCAGAGGCGTCAGGCCTGGGCAAGGGGCCGATCCTGCGATTGGAGGGTGATGGGGGTCAACGCCTGAGGGCTCCCAGTATGTGAGAGGGGGCAGGCTGGGCTGAGGGACACTCCCCCCCACACACACACCCAGTGCACGAATTTCGTGCACCGGGCCCCTAGAGTGTGTGTGTGTGTGTGTGTGTGTGTGTGTGTATGAATGAATGGGAAATGGCGACGTAACCACAAAACGACGTACGTTGAGTCCGATGTAACCAGAGGACTGTCTGTACTGTGTTACCCAGAATTCCCTTCCCTGTTTATTTCCAGTTAGGTTTGGCCACAAGAGGAGCGTGCGTGTCACTTGTTAGGGAAATAATGCCAGGCCCAGGCTTAGTGCTGGAAGTTGCCATGGGTCGGGCCATGTTGCATCTCATGCACATTTCATGGGTCCAGTGGACAGCAGCTGGGCCCAGAGCTTCTCCAGCTCCCCAGCTCCTCGGAACTCGGCCCGCTGCTCTGCCAAATCGCAGGCCAGGTGTGACTGGCTCCTTCAGGTCATCTGCAGCAGGGAGGACGCAGGCTCCAAGGAGAGGCCAGCTGGGTTCTGGTGAGATGGATGTTGGGTCCACCGTGTTGCTTGCAGGCTTCAGTTGTACTGGCTCTCCCCGCTGCACATCCAGCTTCTCGCCCGGCCACCTGTCCGGTGACTTCAGGCCAAGAGAAAACAGCTGAACTGAGACTTCTACCAGCTGCCGTAACTAACTGCTTAAGGTCAGTTCCTGTAACAGCCCTCCCTATTCTGCTCATTCCTAGTGGTTCTCTGATAACTCAGTGTTACCTGTGCTTTCTCTACTCAATATTTTACTTTCTCCACTGGATTCCGGGAATCGGGGTGATTTGTTATTTCAAGTAACAGGTATGCTTGATGTCTGCTGGTTAATACTCGATGACCTACCTGGCCTGCGGCTGTTTCAGGAGTGAGGGGGCAGTGGAGTTGTGGAAGAGCCCTGGCTGGAAGTGTCTAGTCTTGATCTCCAGTAAGTCATTTAAATCGCCCTGAGCCTCAATTTCCACCTCCCTACCCCATACGCTGGGTTCTCAAGCCCCTTCCAACTCTAAGATTTCAAGTCTACAACTCTGACACTTTACTCTTTAGCAATGATGAGGACCGTCTTGACCTGTCGTCTCTGAGCAGTGGCCTCAGGTCTTGGTGTAGTGACTTTAAATTCTGAGTTCCCAAGGGAACAAAGCTCTTCCCTTCTTTTTGTTATTTGTAAATTAGGGTCCAGTGGCTCCCTTCTTTTCTCAGTTGATTCATCTGTGTTTATGAACACCGTCAAACAGGCCCCTAACATGCAGTCTCCTTGTTTGACTAGTTGAAGCAGGTGGCCTTCACTCCTTGTTATGTGCATAAAAATTTACAACAAATGAGTTGTGGGGTTAAGATCAAGTGATAATGTAGATTTCACGAGAGCCTTTATGTATATTCCATGTCTGTTTCCTTCACAGTTTTCTCATTAGTAACTTGATTGTATTCTCTGCCAGGATAAATATTTGATAAAATGAGTTTTGAGGACTTCATATATACCCTGAGGTATATTAGTGCACTCAGGGAATGAAGTGGGGGGTTTTGTTTATTTTTTTGTAAAGTATTCTCTAGGTATTTCTTTGCTTTCCCTTTGACGTATGTAAAAGGTACATTATAGGTATTACAACCATGCTGTTTCCAAGGTTACATAAACCAGTGGCCCCGGGGGACTGACATATGCCACTGGTTCTGTGATTTGTGAAATTTACTTAGCTTTGGTATTTCCCTTAGTCCCAAAGCAAAACCAGGAATCTTCAGAAGTTGAGGGTTGTGAGGAAACACTGTATTCTAGATAGAAAATATCCTCTTCCCAATTTGTTTATACCTCAGCTAAACCCAGATATATAGTATTCAGTAGGAAATGATTTCAAATGTTGATACTAAAGATTATGAAGTAAAAATTTTCTTCTTGTGGACTTTTTAGGTGTAAGATTTTTAATCATGAGGAAAGTAATTTTACTTTTCTTTCCCCTACACTTTCATTACATAGTGTCCTGAAGGAGATGTCATCATTCACTCATTTATAACAAACTAGAGGCCTGGTTCACAAAAATCGTGCAGGGGCGGGGGGTGTCCCTCAGCCCAGCCTGCACCCTCTCCAATCTGGGACCCCTCAAGGGATGTCTGACTGCCCTCTTACAATCCAGGACTGCTGGCTCCCAACTGCTTGCCTGCCTGCCTGCCTGCCTGCCTGATTGCCCCTAACCACTCCCCTGCCAGCCTGATTGACGCCTAACTGCTCCCCTGCCAGCCTGATTGATGCCTAACTGCCCCCCTGCCGGCCCGGTCACCCCTAACTGCCCTCCCTTGCTGGCCTGGTCACCCCAAACTGCCCTCCCTTGCTGGCCCGGTCACCCCCAACTGCCCTCCCCTACAGGCCTGGTCACCCCTAACTGCCCTCCCCTGCAGGCCTGGTCCCCCCAACTGCCCTCCCCTTCAGGCTTGGTTCCCCCAAACTGCCCTCCCATGCAGGGCTGGTCCCCCGAAACTGTCCTCCCCTGCATGGCTGGTCCCCCCCCAACTATCCTCCCCTGCAGGCCTGGTCCCCCCCCCCAACTGCCCTCTGCAGGCCTGGGTCTCCCCCCCCAACTGCCCTCTCCTGCAGGCCTGCCCCCCCAACTGCCCTCCTCTGCCAGCCCAGTCACCCCTAACTGCCCTCCCCTACTGTCCTGATTGCCCACAACTGCCCTCCCCTGCCAGCCCAGTCACCCCTAACTGCCCTCCCCTACTGTCCTGATTGCCCACAACTGCCCTCCCCTGCAGGCCATCTTGTGTCCACGTGGGGGCAGCCATCTTGTGTGTTTGAGTGATGGTCAATTTGCATATTATTCTTTTATTAGATAGGATAACATTTAACTTCTTGCACACATACAAGGCATTCAAATGTCTTGGCTATAGAAGAGGGGGGTAACCAGATAAATGGTTCACATTTCAAATGAAAAAAAGCAAAATGTAAAAGCAACCAAATCCAGTGGCTGCTAGTATACCAGTGTCTCCTGTGGGATGCAGGTGCATCCATCGCTCTCAGGGATTGGTCCGGGGGCGCCGTGCCACTGTAAGGCTTGATGGCACTTACTGATGACTCAGTTTTCTTCACCAATTAAGGCATCTTCCTCTACCTTTTATTCTATAGTGCAGGGGTCCTCAAACTATGGCCCATGGGCCACATGCAAATACAAATATTGTATTTGTTCCCGTTTTGTTTTTTTTACTTCCAAATAAGATATGTGCAGTGTGCATAGGAATTTGTTCATGGTGTTTTTTTTTAAACTATAGTCCGGCCCTCCTACTGTCTGATGGACAGTGAACTGGCCCCGTTTAAAAAGTTTGAGGACCCCTGCTATAGTGAGTCATGACTTATGCTGGATGCTTTTGTGAACCATGTACTTCTAATTCAGCCTTTGAAAAAGTCACAATTCCCCTGACCAGAGAGGACCCAGACCACAGCTACACAAACCCCAAGCTGCCCTTTGCCAGTGACACTGCTCCTACAAGGTTACAGTCTGCATTTCCTGTGGGATAGCATTTAAAACTGACTCCAGTGTTTCAGCTAGAACCAAAGGAATGAAACCTCTGTTTTTGCATAAACCCAACTTGATGTCTGTGCACAGAAACTGCAACAATATGGTTGACTTGTAAACATCTTCCAAGAAGGTGCTGTAATTTTCCAGTTGATTTCACAACACTTTAAAGGGATAACTAGTATAATTATGCTGTACAGGATGAATGGGCCCCAGAGAATGCTGGAAATAACTTACTTCCCTCTTCCATTTATGGACGCAAAAGAGTAATAGAGAAAAGCACCTAGACAAATTTTGTTTACTAGACATGAAACATTCCGCCTTAGTGTTGGAAAAACAACAGCATACAGTATTTAAAAATAACAATGGCAGTGAAGGTTTTAAGGGTAAAAAGGTTGTCAGCTAGTCCCACATCTATACCTGATTTCCCCTTAGTCTAAGGCCTGGTCACATTTTAGTTGTCAGACCCAAACTAGTCCTCCAGCACCAGCCTACTCAGCCCCCCAAATCTGTCTGCATTTAAACTAGTAACTGGTTGACCTCCAGCCTTCCCAACATCTATACCTTCTCCATCTGAGCCTCTCACTGAAATACCTGCTCCCCTGCCACCTTCCATCTCCAGGCAGGTTTATTCCGTATTTCCTTTATTCTAGCCACATACCCACCTCCATTTTTCTGCCAGGTCCTAGCCAGCGCACTCTTCTAGTCTTCACTGGCCCCATTCAGTCCTTCTTTTACATTTTCTTAAATCGAACTTTAACACAGAAAGCTTTCACAGCCAACTTAAGTGACATTACCTGTAATTCATTTTCTCATTACTCCACCAGCTTGCACGGAAGGGAAGTCCAGCGTCATTTATAGGCAGAGAGGAAATTAAGATGTATGTAGCATCTGGCTGGTGTGGCTCAGTGGTGAGCATCAACCTATGCACCAAGAGGTGTCTGGTTTAATACTCGGTCAGGGCACTTGCCCAGCTTTCGGGCTTGATCTCCAGTAGGGGGCATGCACGAGGCCCTCCGTCGATGTTGATGTTTCAGTCTCATTGATGTTTCTCTCTCTCCCTTCCTCTCTCTAAAATCAATAAAATATATATATTTGAATTTGTACATGGTAAGAATGGAGAACAGATCTTTAATAACTATTCCTCCTCGGTTTTTCCTACAAGAAGTATAGCACCATTTATATACATTAAAGTGTACCACAGATGTGTATCTGGCCTTTTTAATCTCTACCCAGGACCTGTTCTGGATGTGATCAGTAAGCAGATACCACGTGCATCTGGTATAAACATGAAAGAAGGAAGGCTGGCTGGAAATGCTAATGACCCAGTGTTTCATGTGAATTATGGAGCACATAATATGTCTGATGACCTCATCATTTCATGTTGAGCTAAATCCTCTTTGACGTAAGAGGTTCTACCACTGCTCCTTTCACAATTTTGACATTGCTGTTCCCACCAAGTTTATAGCTGCAAAGAGAGGTCCTTTCTCATATTTATGTATAAACAGGTACCAGTTTTGATTTTATTTCATCGTATTAACACACATGACACATCAACATGAGAAATGCACAATTTAACCATTCAACAGCTTGCCTTACTCCAAAAGAACACTATATTCATATTAAACATTTATACAGTCTTTCCACCTCACTTTACAAATGTCCTGAACCATTTCCCAGCATTTCTCACATAGTCTAGTTTTGCTCTTTAAAATCACTGTTCTGTATCATCCTAGTAGACTCCAGGCTTCCCGAGGATCATATGCTGAGGAGAGCCCACCACCACACCGTCTGCAGATGCCCACGTAGCTCCAGGACTGCCTCCCAGGCTGCCCCCTCAGCATGGTAGTCTTGATTCCAAGAACTGATTTGACATTAATGATCAAGGACTAAAGGTTGTAGTGTATGACTACATCACAGTCACAAGAAGGAAGGGGACCATGGTCATGAGAAATCCCATGATAGGCAGCAAATTCCTGCCCAGATATCTAAACCAAGTGCCCTAACCCTCCTGAAACATACTTAACATTGGAACTATTGCCTTCATTTCTTAAAAATGTTCAACAGTTGTGACCAAACTCTGTTACACATCTGTGTGTGTATACATATCAAAAATTACTGTGTAAAACCTTGAGAATGTCTGATTACACCCAAAATGTAAAAGTATAAGAAAAACTAACTCAGATGATTTAACAGAACTTTTTCAATATGGTAACAATGCACCCACTCCCTATGCAATTTATTCTCCTGCCTTCATTTTAAACCCACATCATAGCACATTATCTGTGCACAAACAGTCGTGTTAATTGTTATGATCAAGTCAGTTTTAAATCATGTCATTCTATGCTGGTTTTAGCAGTCACCATAGGAAACACTAAGTCACATCCTAGTCAAAAGACTGTCCATTTCTCAAACACAGAAAAACCTGAGATATGAGTCAGCAAGTAGCTACACTTACAGTAAAGAACAATGATAACACGCCCCCTTCCCCAAAAAGCTGCTGACGTGAATTAAGGCTTCAAAGGAGGACCATATTGCAGCTGACAAAAACCTAAGCCAGGACGTTTAAAAGCAGGGATGTACTATCACTCGTGTACTTGTCCTCAGCGCCTCCTACTTTCAGCTGCCAGGATTGATTCCATGGTGATTGTAGGTCAAGGACTGAGAAACCACCTTGGTCCCACCCATTGCTGTAGGTCCCTTCTACGAAAGAAATGTTGGGGATATTTTCTGAGAATAGCTTGACTATGGCTTTCCACTCAGCTCACAACGAAACAAAATTCAACCACTTTCTCCTCACCTCCCTGTATGGTTTTATTCTGAACATTCCTTGCTTACTAAGGCCGCTCTCGGCCCGATTAGTAAACCTGAAAGTCTAAGGGAATTATAGAAATACCACCCTTCTCACATGCTAAGGGGGAAAATAACCACTGAGAAATAAGTTTCCTGCTTCTCCTCAGCAACCGTACAAACGTCTTCAGTCTTTCTATAGTTTTTCTCCCTCTTGGTAGTTTCCCTTAAAAGGCCACACTTTCACAAAATGTACCTGTGCAGTGGAACAAGTGAAAAGCACCTGCTCTGGCTGAGAATCGGAAGGTGCTGCTGCTCTGCTACCAACCCAAGTGAAGTCACATCTGGCTTTGGACCAAGTTAATCTTTCCTTAAAGGAGTACCAACCCCATTTTGAACAGTTCTTTGATTTATAAAGAGGGAGGTAGACTTGTTTAGCCTCCCAACTTAGCTTAAATCATTATGCTGCCAGATTCCTGGCTGTTGCACTGAATCCTAGATGGGTTCCCTTCTCTTTCTTCATAAAGCTGAGAAGAAGGAAAGAAAATATTAACTACCACCATCCAGGCCCAACTGGAAATCTGTGCAGTTGGAATTGGTCTGAAAAGTGTGACTAGCTACCTGCCTATTCACAATGCCGAGAAGACGGGCTCCCAGACGCGGTAGTGGTGAAAGCCCCGACTTTCTGTCTGAGGTACTGGGTTTGTCTAAAGCAGATCTTGGCAAGGCCCCTAATGGTCTGAACAGGAGAATGATGCGCGAGCCACTCGGCTGTGCGGTGAGCTTGGATCTGTGAATCAGCTTGGGATGGGATCCTTTCTCTTGGATTTACCATTAGGGTCTGTCCCTAGGAGGGCCTGCCCACCGACCCACAAGCTGGCTCAGTCTCAGCGCTAAGGTGCACTACGGAGGACGGGACAAGGACTAGAACTTGACATCTTGTAGCACAACATGAAAACGGAAGGGGACTCTGCCCTCCAACACCAAATAAAACGTGACTCCGTAAGAACGAGAGGATGTGCAATTCACTGCATATGACTAACTGCTTTATCCGTCTACGGGGAACGCTGGCATCTGCCCTTCCACTTTTGTTGAGAGAAATATTAGCTGGTCTCTCAGATGCAGATGCTGAGAACAATTGTGTTGACCCATCTTTTGCTTTTACACCATAGCTCCATTTTCCAAAAATATATATGTATGTACATATATATATTTCAGATTTACAGGGAATATTTTTTGTGAACGAGAAAAAAACTGTCAACAGAGTCACGAGTGTCTTTCTTCTCAGGAGACCTCAATGATTTCCATGCTGCCTGAGAAGCTAGACTGGCTGCCCACTTTCCCCAGTTCTTCCCGCGACCTGTTCTCTGACATGATGCTCTCTCCAAATTCCATCTGGCAGCTTCTGCGTTTAAACTGCTTTTCAAAGGGACTCTCCTCATGCCAGCTCCGCCGCGAGTCGGCTCTGTCACTCGGCTTCTGCCGCCTGCGCACGGAATAGACCTGGTCACTGCACGTGGGCAGCTGGCTGCAGCTGTAGGCAGAGTAACTGGCACTGCCTCCGTAGATGGCTGAGGCTGAGTAGAAGTGAGAGGACTCCGTGGCAAAATACCAGCTATTGGTCAAGGAAGGGGTGGAGGTCTGGGGAGCCAAGATATCTGAGTGCCAACCCTTGAGGCCCAGCCCAGCGGCAGACTTCGCCAGGTGTTGCTGGCTGGTGGAAAGGCCAAAGAGGAAGTTGGTGTGGTAGTTGTCCTCCACGCTCCCACTCCGATGCAGTGGAGATAAGAAGGACCTCTGGGTGGCAGCACTGTTGCTGGTTCTTACTGAATGCAATCGCTTGCTCTGGCTGTCTGCAGGCCTGGCAGTCTGTGGCTTCTTAGGGATGCTGGCCTCCTCCTTGTCTGGGCTGGCTTCTGGCGTCTGCTCCGATACTTCCTCAACTGGAGAGAACTGGCACAGCTTGCTGGGCCCATCCAGAGTGGCGGAAGGTTTGTAGTAGTCCAGAGCATCTTCTGATGCAGGGAACCCATGCAAGGATGCTGCCACACTGGCTGAGTACGAAACTGACTTGATATCCAGAGAGAAGGAACGCTTGAGCTTATTGCTGTCTTCCAGCTTGTCCGAGGACAGGTGGAGCCCATTGAGCGCCTGTACCAGGGGGCTGTCCTCCAATAGTGATGGCTGTGCGCTGGGCGCACCGGCGGGAAGCACAGGCTTTTGTCCTGCTGCCTCTGAGGTAGCAGAGCCGGCACAGGGTGGACTGCGGGACACCTCGCTCCTCTGTCCAGCCTCTGAGGCTACAGGGACAGGCTCACCTGGCTTCTCCCAGTGCAGCAGCTTGAGTTTGCTCTTTGGCCCTGATGCTCCAGTCTGGTTCTTAATCTTCTTCTCATAGTCCAGGAGTTGGCCCAGAAAATTGAAGTTTGGAGATATAGTAGGTCTTTTTTCTTTCACAAATCTATGAAGAGAGGGGAGGAAAAAAACACTTTGAATTTTATAACGATACTTTATCTTAAAGAATAGTGAGTAAATGAGATGGGACAGTATTAGATTTACCTTCCCAAGTATCTTTGGAAGATGACTGTTTTAATCAGGCAGACATCTCAAGTAGAGAACAGAAGGGCCTCTACATTGGGGGAGCTTTATTTTATAGCATGTCCCTGGAGCATGCTAGATAGGGGGTTTCCAGGTCCCCGAAAGCACTAGTTTTAGCTTTATTTTCAAGGACCCAAAGCTTCCAATTGTAATTGATGAGATGGTTCTTTCCTCACCACTAGGACTGCACAACCTTGGTGCTACCATCAGAAAGAAGTGCAGTGGAACAGCTACAGTCAAACCTCGGTTCTCAAATGTCTCCAATCTCGAACATTTCTGTTTTCGACCAAGTTGTTCACAGAGAAAATGTCTCGGTTGTCTAACAAAACTTCAGTTCAGTTCTCAACCTGGCAACCCTTTCATGTTGATACCTCAGCATGACAAAAAGCATCTCAGGCCACAAAGGAGACAATGCCCAAAGACACTAAACCTTCGTTAACATCCAAGCAAATTGTGCTGTGAATATTTTCTGGTTTTGTTGTTTGCTTTCATTGTTGGCAAATCGTCGATTAGCACAATTTTAAAGCATAAAGAGGCCATCAAGAGGGCTGACGTTGCTAAGGGTATGCAAGTGGTCACAAAACAACAATCACAGGCAGTTGAAGAGAGAGAAAAATTTTGATTTGGATAAACAAAAAGCAGTTAGCTGGTGGGGAGGGAGAAGCAATGACATGTGAAAAAGCCAAGATGCTGCATACTGACCTGAAAGATACCTCTGGAACGAGTGCTGAAAGTGATTCGTTTAAGGCCAGTAGGGGTACTTTGATAAATTTAAGAAAAGAAGTGTTTATTTATAGATTAAACAGTGCATTAGACATGTACTGTAATAAGAAAGGTTTGTGGGTCTGGAATGGATTAATTCAACTTTTTAACAAATCCATTCTTGAACAAATCGCCTTCCGGAACTATTTTAGTTTGAGAACCAAGTTTCCACTGTACTTCCCATCTTCCATTTCCCAATGTAATGTCTTCTCAAAATTCCCCAAAGTCACTTCCTCAAGACAGTTCACATTGTAAGTTAATGACCAAAAGACAAGGCATCAGATGGCCAGAGCGCCAAAGCACACGTTTCTGAGTTCCTTTTCTTTGTTCTCAACATGACAGCTACAGTGAGCACTATGCTGGTGCATTAAATGAAGTTAATAGAGCATTATCTCATTCAGTCCTTGAAATCATCCTATGTCAGGTGGGTATAATTACCCCATCATATAGGGACCTAAAGTCCTTAGGTGACTCGCCTAAATTACAGAGCTATTAAGTAATGGCACTGGGATTCAAAACCAGGTCTAAGGTCACCACCATGTTAAAGAAAAGTCATTGAGGGATCAAAACTAGTAATAATAACTGTTATGTTTCATTGTCGAAATAAATACTCTTAAGAGATAGTAGATAAACTCTTTATTGGCCCCTGGCCTTCATGGACATTCCTCAGAAGACGTGGGAGTGAAATTACACTGAAAATTTATATTTGAATAAGGAAAGAGAAAAATAAAAAACAAACTCCTTGGAAATCAAGTAACCAAAACCAAATGAACAAAGCCAGAAATAACTGGCTCAACTGTAACAGGTATAAATGTAGAGACGTCATAAGAAGACTTCGCACATGCTGTGAGGGTGCCTTTCTCCTGGCGTCTGCATGGCGCAGGAGGAACTTGGGGAGGAGAGCCTGAATGGAGGGTGAGGAGCTAATGCCGACAAGTGACGGACCCAGTTCCTCCATCTCCTTCCTCAAATGGAAGCTGTTCTCTTTTTTCCCAATTTGGATTAAAAAAAAAAAAGTCTCCAATAAGACATGAAGAGAACTCAGAGTCTCCAGTTACTGAAGAAAACCCCAGTCCTCAGTGTGCTCGGGTCACTGCCACCCTCCTTTTGAGAAAAGGTGAGGGGAAGCCCAGCCAGAATCACACACTGCCAAAGCCGGGCGGCTCTAGAGCGTGGCAGTGCCACTCGGTGCAGGGAGCTGGACAAGTCTTAGTCTGACAGCACTGCAGGTGCCAGGCTTCTTCCGCACACAAAGGCTGAAGCAGAGCAGAAATTCTGAGTAGTCTCTAGAGCAGGGGTCCTCAAACTACGGCCCGCGGGCCACATGCAAATACAAATATTGTGTTTGTTCCCGTTTTGTGTTGTTACTTCAAAATAAGATATGTGCAGTGTGCATAGGAATTTGTTCATAGTTTTTTTTAAAACTATAGTCTGGCCCTCCAACAGTCTGAGGGACAGTGAACTGGCCCCCTGTTTAAAAAGTTTGAGGATCCCTGCTCTAGAGCTTTTCCCTCATATTTAAATGAGAATAAATGATACTTCCCCAATTAGGAAAAGATATAATAAAATTCACATAACGGGACAGAGATCTGTTTGGATTTGTTATAAACATAAAAAGTAGCTGAGGATACATTTGACATGTGTTTGGGTAGAATTCATGCTAAATTATAAAATGCGTTCTTCTCCAACCTTTGAAAAGATCACTTAAAAATCCAGTTACCTGTAAAGAGTGTGACTAAAATAATCATGATCAGCTTTAATATGGCTACCCACCCTCAGACCTCCTCATGTTTCAGGGCATATGAAAAGTCAATCACACAGACAGGGTCTGTTCTTACCTGTAAGCTTCATCTAAGGACATGTCCATCCTCTTCATGATGTAGGCAATAGCAATGGTGGCGGAGCGAGAGATCCCAGCCAAACAGTGCACCAGGACGCAGCCATTAGAGGCTTTTGCTTTCTCTGTAGGAGTCAAATCCAAGAAAGGTTAGTGCTTTTCATCTGACAACTCAAAGTGCATCTCAGCTATTTACAGATATTTCCTTTCGAGAGGGGAAGATAATTTCCCCACCATTACAATGAAGTTCCACCCGTGTTGTTAAATAAGCAATTTGTCCCTAACTCAGGTTGACGGACTTATTCAGTACTTTTCACCATGTATTTCTTACATTTTTTTATTTTAATAACTTTCCAGAGTATAAATACTACATGATGGTTACATGATTCTACTTGTTTAGTGTAGAAAATTTCAGAAATACAGAAAAGCATAAAAAAATAATATCCAAAATCTTAAGATTTAGCTAATATTTTGTTTTCCTATCTTGTCTGTTACTTCAACCGCTTTTCCAGTTAAGAAATAATAAATTTTTTTCCAGTTTTGAGATACAATAAGCATGTAACATTATGTTACTTTTAGGTGTATAACATAATTGTTTGATATATGAGATACTAAATTTTTCAGAATAGCTTCATTTCAAACATGTACCATACATTACTATTTATATAATAGGGAGGCAGAGACAGACTTAATCATAGTAGTATCCCATCACAACATAAAAAGAAGCCAAGTCAAGTACTTTTAAAATGCTGACTCATGCCTGACCTAGTTTGGCTCAGTGGATAGAGTGTCAGCCTGCGGACTGTAGGGTCCGGGGTTCAATTCTGGTCCAGGGCAACCTTGGTTGCAGGCTTAGCGTGTGCAGGAGGCAACCAATCGATGTGTCTCTCTCACATCGATGTTTCTCTCTGTCTCTCCATCTCCCCTTCACTCTCTAAAAATCAATGGAAAAATTTCCTCGGGTGAGGATTAAAAAAAAAATAAATAAAAAATAAATAAATAAATAAATAAAATGCTGACTCATGGAACCTATAGTATCCCTATTTTTTGTTAGGAAACTTTTCTATATGTCATGAAGTTGCTCAACTTTATTTCCTGAATTTAAGAGGAAAGAAAATCAAAATATACTATAAATTAGGTTTGGTAGGTCACTTTAATAAGGACCAAGAGAATTGTTATCCCTTCCTTGATATCCAGAAGTTACTGTATGATTACATCATCTTAACTCTCCATAACATGGTAGAAGGACTCATGGGCACTGTTAGAACCAAGAACCAAGGCAATTCAACAAACGGTGCTGCCATCTCTCACTGTTGAGGAACTTTAATAGCGTTTGTGGGAGTGGATGAAGTTATTCCACACGGCCTGGAGGCAACTAATATTGTAACTAGTATGATGACTGCCTCAATTCTAAACAATTACCTGTGTGTTACCATGAGCTGCTGCCATGCAGCTAAATTCTTCTCTTTGAATTCTTGTTTTAGTTGATACTACCAAAGGTTTACCAAACCTTATATTAAAATTCTTGTAATTAACAGATATCTAAGGAATCTGCTCTGGCAGCTGAATAATAATCTTATTACCTCTGTTATATTACAAATTTCTATTGTATAATTAATTATTCATTGTGTACAAAACACCACAGGGCTTTTGAATAGTATATGGATAATCAAGCAGCTTCCCTTTAGATAGGGAAATCAAATATAATAAAATAAACTAATACAAAGCAACAATGAAACAAATACTACCTATAATAATAAAAGCATAATATGCTAATTAGACCAATCATCTTCCAGAGGAAGCCGGGGCTGCAAGGGAAGCCCGGGTCCCGGGTTCCAGAGGAAGGCCGGAGCCAGCAGCCTGGGGAAGGAAGGCCCACTCTTGCACGAATTTCGTGCATCAGGCCTCTAGTATAACATAATATTATACAAACCCATGTACATAAAGTCCCATGCCTTACTGGACTGACACAGTTCTCTTCCTTCTCTCAGCCTATACTGCTCTTAGTATTTCCCCTGTCTTGGCTGCTAAGAAGCTCAAAGCTAAGGTTTTCACTTTATCTCAATAGGTAACTGTGATTCAGATTTTATTGTACCTTCCCAAGCTTCCCCTGTGTCCCATTTTAATGTGTGTGAGTACGTGTCTTTTGATCTCAAACTCTTACTGTAAACTGCTCCAAATTCTTTTTAGAGTCCTGGCCAGTGTGGCTCAGATGGTTGGAGCATCATCCCGTACACCAAAGGTGGCGGATTCAATTCCCAGTCAGGGCCATACGCAGGCGGAGGGTTCAATCCACACACGCTGAGGGGCGTGTGTGGGAGGCAACTGATGTTTCTTTCTCACATGGGTGTCTGTCTGTCTCTCTCCCTCCTCCCTCGCTCTAAAGTCAATTTTAAAAAACTCTTATTGGAAGTAGGCTAAGTTTATTTTTTTATGTTGTCAGTATTCTCTAATTATTTTAATTAATTATCTCAAAACTACATTGTAAGAACCTAGAAGGGTCTTGCTTCTAAAATTACCCCCAAAGGGTTTAATACTGGTCACATGGTAAATACTGTCTGGCTGACTGATACATATTTAAAAAAGCAATCTTTAGAAAAAATTTGAAAAAGGTTGGAAAAAAACAACAATCATGATAACAGATGTGTAAACATGTTGAGGTTAGAGGTTTCCTTTTCTCTGTATTACAAATATTCTGCATTTCCCTTACACTGTTTTTACAATTATAACTTTTTTGATGATGTACTTTAAAAATCTAATTAAAAAGTGATTATACTGGAGTGGGGTTCATTACAACATATTTTTTTGGCAGAAGTTAGTGCTATACTGATTCTTAAAGCAAAGGAAGTAATATACACAGACCTGGCAGGGAGAAGGGAAATGTATGTAAGAAAGCTCTGTGAGGGCAGGCTGCTCAGAAGACAGTCTGTCCTGGCTGATGCTCGTGAGCGGGCAGGAAATAACCAGAAAGAAGGTTTCAGAGGTGGGGTGAAGGTGCTGGAGGGCCTGGGGACAATGAAGGAGCCTCTGTGGTTTCCTGAATGAGGGACAAGTAGGCTTGATGGTGAAAACAGGGAATTTAAAAAGTAGGTTACCACCACAGCACTGCAGGGGTAAAATCTAGGTTAAAAAAGGGCGAGAAAATAACAGATGTAAAGGGTAAGGGGGACCCTGTGAGGACATCAAGTTCCAAAGGCTAACATGAAGGTAGTAACAACTGAGATTACAGAGTACAGCTCTAAGGGGGAAAAAACTCATAATAATTTTCAAAACAGCTAATTCCAGAATGGGGCTGGAGAGTTTGCCCTGAATGACTGGGTGCTACAAATAAATCACATTATTTGTGTGTGTGTGTATTTAACCAACTTGAAACATGCTGAAGTTCCTTTTATATGAATTAAAAGTGGCAGGATGACACCAATATCTCCCATGAAAGAAAATAAGTTGAGGGCAAAGTTCTTCATATTGTCTTTTCCATTAACCCTCCTAAAGCTTAGACATTGTCACGATTTAACAGAATGAGGCTCTCTTACATAGATTCTGAAATTTTATTTTTAGCTGAAATTAGAGCCAAACGGCTCTGGACCAGTGTGATAGGCAATGAGCACATTAATCAAAATTGTTGTCTTTTAAAGACGCAGAAATTACATGATATGCTGAATATTTCCTAGAAGTACAGTGGGAGGGATCAATTTGGGAGTTTTGTTTGTGATTATTTTAAGGTGAAATAGCTAAGCCTTTATCTTAAGATGCTTCACAGATGTATCCTAACTAAAGATGAAAAACTTGGCAATCTAGAATCTTGAGAAAAAGAGAACTCTTTCAGAATTATCCAAATTCTTAAAAATTTCTCTCACAGAAGAAGTATATACAGTGAGAGGCTTAATTTACATAATTTCACTTTTTAAAAGTTCTTTTTTAAAAATTACAATAACCAATTCAGAGTATTCAATTGTGGATTAGAATACTCAAATTTATGTGCCTCGAGGGGGGAAAACAACAATTCCTCATCTGGAACATCGAGAGTCAACCCTAGCAATGCTTCCCCTCTGTTCACCTCTCCTCGAGGACCACACTGCAGACACATCACCAGCAGACTTGATCCTGCAGCACAAAATGACACAACAGCACCTCAAGCTAGAAGTCGGGTTGGGGGGAAGGGTGGCTCCAGGACTAACCACATGGGACAGATGAGATCCTATCACAGTTAACACCAAAGAAATGAGCAGCAGTGTGTGTGTGTGTGTGTGTGTGTTGGAATTTTATTAGATCCAATACTACTTGACATTACTGGCACACGGACTGAGGGATAGAAATCTGGTGGCATAAAGACTTTAAATATAATGGGATTTGTTTTCACAGGATTTTATTTTTCTCTGGGAAAAATATAGCAGCAAGGCAAAAACAGTTTACCTGGTAAGGAAAGCCACCAGTTTCCAACAGTATTTTATAGGTTTGGAAAAAGTGGGTAAGAAATGTAACCCCGAAATTTCAACTGATTTTAAAACACTTGCATACACAATCACAGTCCTATCAGGCTAAACTGCGGTAGTGCTCAGCTAACTAGAATGTCAGAAGGCCAGTCCCTTGGGGAGAGCATGGCACACACGTCACCTTGGCCACTGAATGAGATAAGCAGCATCATATGCTGTTTTCAGACCTCTGAAATCTCTGAAGTAAGCTGCTTTTCTCTAAAGGAAAAAAGGGGTAGGCGGAGGGAGTACACCTACACATGAGACTACACATGAGCTACTTACCAATGAAATCTACAGATTTGTCCAACCAGGGCAAAATTTTCTCACAAAAGCTATCATTCACAGGCACACGCAGGAAGTGCGACTCGGGGATGAAGTCGGGCTTTGGGCAGGTATTGCTGGCGTTTAACACATAACCGATCCCATTCTGTTGCATCAGCTCCTATGGAGGGAAAGAGCAATTAAAATGACTAGTAACATACTAGCACAATCATTCTGAAAGAGTAAAGTTTAACCAATGATAAAAATGACCAGTTTCCTTGAAATAATCAAAGTTCATTCAATACTAGTTTCCTAGAAACTGCTCAGAGTTCATTCGATAGATAAAATCCAAAAACCCAGTGACATTTATAAAAAGACTTAAGATAAAACCAGAATTTTTTTTAAGGGCAAAAATGGCTGTTTAAAATAGTATGCTTGAAGGTCATACATCATTAACACAGTCAGCTCTCAATTACTTTGTTACTAGAGAGACAAGTAGAACAAAGAACGTAAAACCACAACTTTACTACGACTTCAGAATGCGTGTCCATACAACAAGAGTATTTTCTTCCCAAACGCAACAAGCTGGTTGTTCTCTAGGACAGTTCTAGGTGGTATGCTCACTCTAAATATTCGTTTTAAAGGCTGAATCTATTTCCAAAGATTTAATTATCAACTCTACATCCTGATGATTCTTAAATTTCTAATCCATATTTCCAACTCTCTACTAGATATCTCTATTTGATATTCCTCAGACCCTTCAAACTCAAAATGTCAGAAGCTCAACACATTATCTTTCTCCCTTCTCTGCCCCAAATTCCTGTTTTCTCTCTGTAATCTGAAATTGGTTTGCGGTAATAACATCCACCCAGACACCTGAGCTAGAAAACAGGCTCGTTTGACTTTCCGTCTTTCTCACGACCCCCTCACCCAAATAAATGGGTGCCAGATCCTCTTGGTATTGCCCCCTTCCCCCCTCTAGCCCCCGATTATCTTCTTCCCTCCATTCTCAGTCACTACTGCTCAGTGGTCAGTCCTCATCGTGATAACATAAAGCCACCAGGGACCTCTTGAAGTTTGCAGTGTTTTCCTCTCCAAACCATAAACTGAACACACACTAGAGTAATCCTTCTGATCATTAACACAGGCTAAGTGCTTCATCCACACTTTTAATGTCACTGTGTCTCTGGACTGCCCGCTCCAGGGCCCACAACCTCCAAACCCCCAGCATCACACGCGCAGCCACCCCTCCGCGCTGCTGCTCGCACCACTCCTGTGCTTAGCAGGCCGTTTCTCATGCTGATGACGCTTCCACTCTTCCTACTTCGTTCAGATTAACCTCGCTATGAACTTTCTCACGGCTGCATTCTGAACCACTGCGTTCTATGTCCTTCCAAAGTAGGCTGCCCACACCATTAGTAAAGCACCAGCATGCTGTGTTATAATGAGCAGATAATGCTTCTCTCTCCTATTAAGTAGTGAGGTAGTGGGATCTTAAAGTGATCCTTGCTTGTTTTTCTACCCTCAGCACCAGGTACACAGCTGCTTTCAAGACGTGTTTCTTCAACTGATACCCGTCTACCCTTTTCCAGGCAAGCTCACACAACCCGCTTTGTTTTGTCAGCCACTGCTGCCTCTCGAGACATGCTCTAAGCCTGAAGTCAGTCTCTCACAAGCAGCTGGCCGTGGCCATTCTTCCTTTCCTTGTAATGCTACCTCCTCTACAAATCTTTCCCAATGACCTGACAGGTCATTTTCTTCTTTCACCTTCCTGAAACATGCCAATTCCCTAACCCCTTCATTTGCCATATTTGGCACAATAAACGTATTTTATTTTACATAAAAGGTAGAATTAATAAATCTAGATTATATATGCAACCCTATCTCAACTGTGAGATGACACTGTCAAGACACAGCTTTTGGAACGAGGCGAGCTTCTTACAGTGGCCGACCTCCAGCTGTGCCCAGGCCCGTCTCCTGAAGGTCTCACATGAGGCGGTGAAGGTCAGCATGGTCTTTGCTACCACAGCCTTTAAACTTACATGTGGCCGAGATCACCCACTACTGTATCTCCCAGGTAGGAACAGACGGCTCTTTGAGGAGACTTATCCAAGTCTTATTTGCCTTCTTTCCCCCCTTCTGTCACCTCAGTTGCAGTCAGTAGACGACATGGTGCTGGTCTTTCTGCCATGTTGACATTGGGACCTGCTGTTGGGGTCGGGCTATCCACGTGCACCTTCACTGTCCTCACACTGACGGCCGCATCACCAAACTGCAGATGCATGGCTATGGCCTCATTTAGGGAACATCAGTAATCCAGGTTTACCACACTGTTTGCATCCCATACGTACAAAGCAATGTACCATAAAAGGTGCATTTAAATAGTAGTTTTATTTTAGATAAAACTGGCAAAAGAGGAAGGGAAAGATATTAATGTGTTGAAATTGAGTGATAATAAAATAATTTAAACACAAAATGAGAAAAAATGGATTAATTTCACTTGATTTATAAAAATTTTATTTATAGAAAATCTTTTTATTAAATCAATTATCCAGCTGCTACCTGAAATTCTTTTTGTAATAAGATGGGATTTAATAAATTAAACATGGTCATTTTTAAAAACAAAAAGTAAACAAAAGTCATAAAATGTCACCATATAAAATTTAAATATTATTTGGCTACTAAATTAAATGCCATAAATAAGGACCCTCTCATCTGGATTGGTAGTTACTATGTCTTTGAGAAAAGTCAGTTAAAGGAGAAAAATCAATAAAATGATACATATGTACTTAAAACATTTTAACTAAAAACAAATAAATGTACATTAATTTGCTAACTTCTGATGTAGGACTATGGGTTTTATTTTTATAGGTTATCTGACTGGAGTTCTTAAGCAAATCACAAGCAAATGCATCTACCACTTATGTTTCCATTTCTTTAATGGGCAAGAACTTGTGAAACAATATGAGAACAGAATCCTTCTACATTATGACTGTCCCCTAAATATTTTTTCAGTTGCTTCCTCCCACCTAATTAGACAGAAAAAAAAACGTAAAGCAATTTGTCTTTCCTGAATCTTTCGAAAACATTTAGCTTAGGTCACAGAAAAACAATTATCTTCCCTCATTCATAGTTCATTGGTGTATGTAATGTTTTAATTACTGTACATAATGATAATAAGCACACTGTCCTAAACAGGTATAAGAGCAATGGTGGAAGTAGATGTGCGGCAGCCAGGAGCCCACCAGGCGGTCCCCTGCTGAGGGCATCAGGTGGAGATTTCAGTGCATGTCTAAAGTCAGCTCAAGTTTTGCTGAAGTTTCACATCACTATTCACTAACCTGCTCCCCTGATCATTCTTATATGCATATGAGCAGTTGAGAGGGCGTCTGTGTCAATGTTCTGACAATGGAACTGCAATGGAATTACAATTATGAAGAATGGGTCTACCTCTGATTATTTTTATTCATAGATGGATGTCAACGATTTCTTACTAAATTATAAAGATATTTATGTTACCATTCAGTTTTGTTTCAGAATATTGTGTAAAACATACACAACTGAATATTACTGTGTTCCATAATTAAACATCATAACCTTGAAGTTTCCAAAGAGCAATCATGTTATACTGTTTAACATTTAGCTCAACTTTGTGCAAAGTCTGCTAATAGATACTTTGTACTGATAAAATACTCTTTATTCTCTGTCTTCAACTATCCTTTCAACACCATGGCTTCCCAGTCCTTTAAATTCCTCCCCTTAACCGCTCACTCCCGTGAGACCTAGTCTGGTCTCTGCCGTTACCAATAACCACAAACCCTCCCTAAACTCGACCTCACCAACTCACTCTCGGACTCCTTCCTCCTTCCAGCTTGCTCTCTTGTCCCAGTACTCCTGGAATCCTTCAGTCCCCCCAGGACTTATAATCTGTTGATCCTACCCCTTTTAGATCTGTCCTTCATCCTCATAATGTTCCTGTCTTCCTTCCTTGCCCAGCTTAAATTCTGTGGTCAATCATAATCACTGTTGATTTCACTCTCAATTCCTTTGTCCCACTATTGCTTCTTCACACGCATGTGGCAAGATTACAGCCCTGGTTAAATCTAATTCTCTACCTCCTCTACACCTGTGAATCCATGTGCTGAACATGGCCAGAGGAAAAACACTCAGCAACACTGCCGATCTCACTTTGAACTCATTGCTCCTCAGCAATCATTCTATTTCCCTAGTCTGTTCGCTTTTTCTCTCTCCTAGATGCCATTCCATCCATTTCCCTTTCTGTCCAAACTCTCTATATGTCCTCCTTCATCCTCACTGTCAGCTGACAGCTGGTCGTGTTTCCTACTACACTGAAAAAGTTGGAACAATCAAAAGCAAATTTCAATAAACTTCTGCTACCACATTTACCCTTCTACCAGCACATGTACCGATATACTCTTTTTTCTCCTGTTCCTGTGGATGAACTCAGTGTGCATGGAATAATGAAAAGCACATGGCTACCAGCCCCAGGAAAACCAGAGCACAGCTTAGCACACTACTGTTTATTACCTGAATGATTTTGGGTACCTAATCTCCCGCAGCTTTAGTTTCCTCACCTGTAAAACAGGTGGTCACATAATGCTGTATGTCAATTATATCTCAATAAAAAAGCTTATAAATCATATGGTATTATGAATTATATCTCAATAAAACTGTTATCCCCTCCCCTCAAAAGGCTATGCCTGGCCGGTGTGGCTCCGTGGTTAGCATCGACTCATACACCCGGAGGTCACCAGTTAGATTCCGCTCGATTCCCTGGGTTGTGCGCTGGATCCCCAGTAGGGGGCGTGCAGGACGCAGCCAATGGATGATGTTTCTCATCCATGTTTCTATTTCTCCCTCTTCTTCCTCCTTCTCTAAAATTAATAAAAACATATTTTTTAAAGCCTATAATGTATATTTTTTTACTAATTCAAACTGTTTTTTCCCCTAATTGGCCTTAAGTAGAAAAATTATACCAACTGTAGCAGGCTGGAAATAAAAAAGGGTTCATGCGGTAAAGTAGAAGAGATTATCCCCTAAGAATTTTTAAAAATGGATTCAATACATAATTTTAAAAACCTTCAAAAATAAATCTTAATTTTATTATTAATTATGATTTTCATGTACTATTTTTTCCCATTAAAAGTTTTTTCTGCCCTAGCTGGTTTGGCTCAGTGGATAGAGCATCAGCCTGCTGACTGAAGGGTCCCAGGTTTGATTCCAGTCAAGGGCACATGCTGGGTTGCAGGCTCAATCCCCAGTAGGGGCGTGCAGGAGGCAGCCGATCCATGATTCTCTCTCATCATGGATGTTTCTATCTTTCTCTCACTCTGCCTTCCTCTCTGAAATCAATAAAAATATATTTTTTAAAAATAGTTTTCTCCTGAACCATAAAATAAACTTTCCCCTGTAAACTAATTTTTAAATATGGAGTCTATAATCTGTTGGTAGACTGTGGAGTAATAGATAGAATATAGATTAATATAAAGCATTAATAAAATCGCTCTATTTGGTTAAGTCTCCCGTGTTCAGCTAGACTGAAAACAGATGTCCCATTAAATCACAGCAATTCTAGATAATGGAATTGTAATTTTTCTTTCAGAAGTCAATTCAGGGAATAATTTTGCACGAGCCACTCCTTTTTCCCTCAAAACTGACCTTAGCTCCTACTTTTTCCATCTAGCCTTTTTCAACCAACCACACCCACTGTATGTACCACTTACCCTAGCAACTGGTATAACCACCTTGTGATGACAACAATGAGTATCCCTATACACCAGGCACAGTGCTTGGTGCTTGGCATATGTCATTTCACTCGAGTCACACATGAACACTAAGAGGCAGGAATCATTACGGTTTGCAGGTGAAGAAACCAAGATTCAGTAACTTGGCTAAAGTGACGTGGCTGGTAAGTGGAGACCTGGGATGCAAAACTGCCGCCTCCAAGGCTGGCTCCGGTCATTATGCCACTCTGCCTCAGCATCGGGAGTGACACTGCCAATCACCTTGTTTTGTGAATTCTTCTTTAGTGAACAGGTCTTGTCTAACCAATTGCACACTGTGGTGTTCTACACATAGTGGACACTGAATAAATGCTGTGTATTTACCGAAAATTTTGATGACTTTTGTCTTCCTAGGTCGTACAGAAACCGGAAAGCAGCATTTGGCTACTGTGTCTGGGGAATTGCCTAGCCCTTACACTAGTAAGGAAACCAGAGAGAAAAGTAGCAGGAGTCCTTGTGGCAGGCAGAACAGTAAGGCGGCATAGCAACCCCAGTTTTGCACGGTAAAGGACTGAAAGCAGAAGCTACACAAAGAATGCTGGCAGCACACTGTTTAAAACAGGAAAAGGGGACAGTAGAGCTGCTTCGTGAAGAGGCTGAGGTGGCTCACGACAGGCACAGCTCTGGTTTAGTAACTACTCGAAGTAGGCAATTTCGTCACACATTTTATGTAGTTAAGTGAGAAGCAAGAGTCTCTATTTGAAATTTTAAGTGATAAGGGAGAGAAGCGATCAAGAACTTCTGTCTTTTACATAGTAACTAGAGATTCTTGCTCAAATTCCACTCAGTTCCGAGTGGGCATCAGCAAACTACTTTCAGTGCAATAAGCTATTCCTGGTCCAACTCTAGTACAAAGACTAGAGGATAAAGAACAGACTGTAAGAAACAAAAGTATAGTTGTGAGGGAAAAAGGAAAATAAAAGTATTCTTTTTGCTACCAATGACTTCTTATGGCCTTCTACGCAAGAGCCATGTCTTTGAGACATAAGTAAAAATTAATACACGTTGAGAGCACTGGCCTGCACTGGCTAGTAGGGCAGCCACAAGCCACATGTGGCTACTGAGCTCCTGAAATGTGGCTCGTCCACACGGAGATGTGCAGTAACTAACTACGAAATACCCACCTGATTTTAAAGACTTAGTACAAAATATGTAAAGCATTTCAGTAATTCTTGTATTGGTTACATGTTAAAGTAATATCCTAAATATGTTGTGATAAATAAAATGTTTAAAATTAACTTCACCTGCTTCCTTTAACTTTTTTAATAAAGCTATTGGGAAATTTTAAGTTATGTATGCGTCTTGCATCACATTTCTCTTGGGCAATGCTGGTATAAAATATATGGGAAACGCAGGGAAAGAGAATCTCAGTTGTGACTGAATAGACCGTTAAGATCTGTCAGTCCTTCATAACCGCCTATTACAGACAGTTCCATTTTCCAGAAGATGGGTACTTCTGATGTTCTATAAACACGGGACTTAAAGCCAGAGGTGCTTGGGTTTGAATTTGATCTCTGCCACTGACCAGCTTAAAGCCAATGACTTCCTAGCCACAAAATCTTGGGTACATGGCCAACCTACCTCCTAATGCCATTATGGGGATTAAGCACAATCATATAAAGAGCCTAGAATTTTAAATGGTAAATAACCTTCCCAACAAAATTTCTGTGACATGGTTTTACCATATTTTGGTGTCACTTTTTTTTTTAAAGACTGATAAAATCAGTGGCCTATGGGTGCTGTTTTTAAAGACTTTAGTTTCTAAATTTTAATCAAAAGGAATGTACTATTAGTAAAGATTAAAAAATCTTTATCTTTGAAGAACTTCAAGAAGCATATTATTTCTCCTGGAAAGTTTAAATCAGAGAGCTGAGAAGGAAGATCAGAGGCCAATCTGGTTCTAAGACTCATCATAGGGAATTCATTTGACATTTGTGGAATATCAACTTCCTCATTCATCGAATGGAGGAGGATGAGTAGAGGATCTCTGAAATCCCCTTCAGCACGAAGACTCTTCTCAGCAATGAACCTGGGAGTCAGAGATAAACCTCTATGCACCACTTTCAGCGTGGCCGCCTACCAGTGCATTCTTCTTTCTCACCACTCCCTAGTCACATGTTTTAATAAAACAGCTTTCTGACGGTATTCCGTACTCCCTGCCCCAACTGTTTCACCCATGAACTTCCTACGACCACTTCCTCTCAATGGATCGACTTTAGTACACATTTAGAAGCCAGTGAAAATGAGGAAACTGTTGCCCTGTCCTCCACTACAGTTTAACTGCTCTCACTTTGGGGGCACTCACGCAGTGGTTAACTAACTCATTTGTTAAACCTGGAAAAGGTATGTAGAAAAATGAATGTGACATTTAATCTAGGGTCAAAGATAACTAAAGTGATCTGTAACACAATGATGTGTGAAATCACCTACTGGTTGACTGGTTGCATTTCACTGGGGTAATTGTGGACAGGGTCCCTAACTAGAAATTTTATATTCATTTATTTTCTGATCTGAGATTTTAAATAAAGCATCTCCCATTTTGCCCTAGGGAGGCACGTGACTTTAGGAAATTAATTCTGCTTTCTGTGACATGGTTTGCTTATCTCTAAAAGAGAATTAATAAGCATCACATGCTCAAAGGCATTGTGACCTCACCAGAAAGGCTCAGTACAAACATCAACTATCAAATTTCAAACAGGCAGATCTCACAGTAAGAGCTGATAGAGTAACAACAGTGTCAAGGTAAAATTTTAAAGAGGCAGAAGTTTTGAGAAAAAAGGAAAAAACAAAAACGGAATGCCTCATGGCTGCCCAATGACGGTACTTTTCCTCCTGGAAAGCCTGGCTTTCCCCTGCTAATGCAAGCCAATCTGGACGCTGCTTTCACAGGCGGCCCGATTCTTTCAATTCCTCAAGGAAAAATGTTAAGGTTCTGCCTTCATATAGCAAAGCAGCACTTGAAAATCGCCAACAGCTGAATGAATATCTTTGATTGCTTTTTCAACTAGAGGTGATGTAAATTAGAGGTTTTAGAGAAAAGCCACTTTTCTGAGTACTTAGAACACTGTTTCCTATCACTACCGGTTAAGACAGTGGTTCTCAACCTGTGGGTCGCGACCCCTATGGCGGTCGAACGACCCTTTCACAGGGGTTGCCTAAGACCATCCTGCATATCAGATATTTACATTACAATTCATAACAGTAGCAACATTACAGTTACGAAGTAGCAACGAAAATAATTTATGGTTGGGTTACAACATGAGGAACTGTATTTAAAGGGCCAGAAGGTTGAGAACCACTGGGTTAAGAGGCTATAAGCTGTGGAGGCAGACAGATTTTCTATTACTGTTATGCTTGTACCATTATATACAACAGCCTCAACATGGTGGTTCCTCTGTTGGGTACACCTCGTTCAGTACAGACCACAGCCTTTCCAGCAAGAAACCATGCAGTTCCTTCTGCTTTCTCAACCAAACTGCTCCAATGAGCATCAGACAGTGCAGCCTGCAGTGCACCCTTATCCCTGTCCTTGCCATCGTTTTACCACATCCCCTGCCCCTCCAGCCAGCGATCACCATGTTGTCCTTCCTCCACCCAAGTCCACCCGAGCCCTTGTAGTGTGCTGCAGTAAGTACACACACTTCTGAATGCTGTTTAGCCTTCCCGAGTGTGCCCAATTATTAAAATAGAAAAATGAATACACTAAGAAAAGAAGGCTAAACTTCTGAAAAATCCTGTCCTATTCCAGGTCTCTTGGACCTATGAGGAAGAAGCAAATATGACAACAGTGTGGGCTTCCTATGGCAATCGTTAACATCAAACAAAGCAGCACTCCAAAAGATGATGTAAGCGCTCGCCAGGAGTGACCCTGAGAAGGGTGTACTTCCTGGAAGCCAGGTGTGTCTGACACCACAGCGCATGGGCGATCGCTGTTTCTCCAGCTGCTAACAATAAACCCTGCAATGAAGGACATTTTCAAAGCACCCACCTTGTTGAGGACATCTCCCTGGCAGCCAAGATAAAGATTGGGAAGAATTCGGGTTGGCCCAATGTTGGCAACCGGTAAGCACGGCTGAGAAATACAGGTAGGAACTAGAGTGGATTTTCCTTCACAGAGGCCAGGGAAACAACGGGAGAACTCAGCAAACCCACCTAAGGATAAGCAGAATAAAATTATGCCATGCACAAAGACAGAAATCAGCCTCTGTGGACTACTCGAACAAAACCGCCTAAAAAGAAAAATCAAATGCTGTACAACTGAAGCTAATACAAAGTAATAATGAATGTAAACTGTAATTAAAAGATAAAAAAGGAGAAAATATTAGAAAAAACATGTTTATTTTTATCTTGTCATTTCTGATTTCAAATCTTATGTTTTATAATTTTCATAATATATAAGTATAACAGTCCTTGTATGTAATTTATACATAAGTAGATTTTAAAAAAGAAAAAAATTTAAATCCCATCGATGCAAATGGAAACACTCCCACCTATTCCAGTCTGCATGCTGACTGCTGGGCCTGACACACAACCCAGCACCACGTCTCAGCTCGTGGGGCCACAGCAGGGATGCGCAAACCTCGAAGGCACTCAGAATGCCTCTTCTCTTCCTCACGTTCTCCACTTCCACACATCCTGCAACATTTGCTCCCCGCTCCCCATCCTCGTGCAAATGCTTTTCATGCAATGTAAAGAGTATTTAAGGTAAATAGCAAGTAACCAAGGCAAGACAATTATTCACAGAAACAAAAAGGGGATATAAAAAAAATGCGAACTGGGGCCATATGACATTTCTTCAAAATATAACTAATCAAGTTAAAAATTCTTTCTGGAATTAAGTTTAAATCTTTCTATTGTACAGGTTTTTATTGCAAAGGTATCAGAAACATACTCCGCTCTACCCTTACCGATACTGTCTATGCCAAGCCCTTGGGATTCCCTGAGTACTTAGTCAAGGTTCCCATCATTACCACTGATTCCTGAGGTCTCCTGTTCATTCCGCTGAGCACTATAAAGAAGTGCTGACAGACCCTAACTGGTTAGGGTACAGGGGGGCCTCATGGCAAGATTCCCGGACTCAGATGAATTCCTTTTTTTCCTAGTCCTGTTCTTATAATGATCTGCTCCAAGACCTTCGTGAAGTCACAATCTTGCCACTTCTTAATGAAGAGAAATCTAGCCATAGGAGGCGCTCTCACCTCCTCTGAGAAAAGAAAGAATGTACAAAGTCTTCATGTATTCTTTGCTAGCCAAATCCAAATCCAGGAGCCATGTAGATTCTGATAAATTTTCAGATAAGTTTCTTGCTAGCCAAACTGTCACTACTAAGTTCAAACTCAGGAACTAAGGATATTTGGATCATAGAAAAGACTTGTATATTTTAACACCTTTTCATTAGAAAACAATTACCATGTTAAGTCTTATTAGAAGACACAGAAGCTCCACTTTTACCTCTTTGATCAAGCCGTAAGACCTTAAAATCTCGTTAAATATTTATGAGATGCATAAATCCATTTTCTTGAGTCACATTCTACTAGCATTTAGTCCACTTCCAGAAGGCATACAAAATATGCCCTCCAAAACTGCAGAAGTACAGGGAGAGGGAGAGAGTGCCATCCCTCAGCTTCCCCTGAATTATGTGCAACTCAAGCATAATCTGCTAGACTCCTGTGTCTACTGTCTGCGCTGGGTATATGTTCCACAGGCAGCCAGCTAGGATGGCGGGAGTCAGTGACCACTAGCCCCCCTGCAAAATGTAAGAGTGTGTGTGCATTCCTAGCCTCCCGCCTGGCTGTCTGGACTATTTTACTCATAGCAGTTTGCTTGCCAAAGCTGTTAAGGTAGCCTGCTGGAAAGAATAAGTGGCTCCACTACAGAAACCCCAAATTCCTGTGTGTGACAGATGAGACCCTCGGGACCTGTACCTGTACAGTTTCATCGTTTCATTTCTTACCATTTGCACCATGACCTCCAGCTACACGAAAGTCATTATTTCACACATTCATGCTCTTCTCTCATCCAGGAATACCACCATCACCACCACCACCCCCCCCCCCACCACCATGCACGCACACAGCATACAAACCACACATACACGCCCACGATCGTGCAGCAGAAAAAATAAGAACACCAGGCTCTTGTACCCAAGTTCACATTCTGGCTTCACCCCTTTCTAGTTGCCTGATTTGGGCAAGTTACTTAAGCCCTCTGGCTATTAGTCTCCTCATCTGTAAGTAGGGATAATGATCATATCTACCTTATAGAGTTGTTGAGAGCATTAACTTAGTCCAGGGGTCCTCAAACTTTTTAAACAGGGGGCCAGTTCACTGTCCCTCAGACCGTTGGAGGGCTGGACTATAGTTTAAAAAAAAACTATGAACAAATTCCTATGCACACTGCACATATCTTATTTTGAAGTAAAAAAACAGAACGGGAACAAATACAATATTTGTATTTGCATGTGGCCCGCGGGCTGTAGTTTGAGGACCCCTGACTTATTCAATACATCTAAGTGCTTTGTGCTTGGCACATAGTAAGCACTCCACAGGTATCAGTAATGATTATTTCTATACTAGTGGCCCGGTGCACGAAATTCGTGCATGGGTGTGGGGGGGTGTCCCTCAGTCCGGCCTGCACCCTCTCCAATCTGGGACCCCTCGGTAAACCAGCAGTCGGACATCCCTCTCGCAATCTGAGACCACTGGCTCCTAACTGTTCACCTGCCTGCCTGCCTGACCACCCCTAACCACTCTGCCTGCTTGCCTGTTCACCCCCAACTGTCCCTCTCACCAGCCTTCTCACCCCCAACTGTCCCCTTGCCTGCCTGATTGCCCCCAACTGGTCCCCCTGCCGACCTGCTCATCGCCAACTGCCCCCCCACTGGCCTGCTCACCCTGAACTGCCCACCACTGACGAGCTGATTGCCCCCAACTGCCCCCCCTGCTGGCCTGCTTGCCCCTAACTGCCCCCCCCACTGGCCTGATCACCCCCAATTGCCCTCCCCTCCTGGCCTGATCACCCCTAACCGCCTCTGCCTCAGCCCCGCCACCATGGCTTTGTCCAGAAGGACGTCCGGAAGGTCTCCTGGTCTAATTAGCATATTACCCTTTTATTAGTATAGATAGAGGCCTGGTGCACGGGTGGGGGCCGGCTGGTCTGCCCTAAAGGGGGTCCCGGATCAGGGTGGGAGTCCCCACTGGGGGCGGTGCCAGCCTGGGCGAAGGGCTGGGGGGGGGGGGTTGCAGGCCGGCTACGCCCCCATCAGGGTGGGGGTCCCCACTGGGGGGGCAGGGCAGGCCTGGGCGAAGGGCTGAGGGCTGTTTGGGGGCAGCTTGCAGACTGGCCAAGCCCCTGGCTTTGTCCGGAAGGACATCCAAAAGATCTCCAGAAGGTCTCCTGGTCTAATTAGCATATTACTCTTTTATTAGTATAGATAGTGATCATTCATTTAGGATCTTCTAGCCCAGCCGTGGGCAAACTACGGCCCGCGGGCTGGATCCGGCCCGTTTGAAATGAATAAAACTAAAAAAAAAAAAAAAAAGACCGTACCCTTTTATGTAATGATGTTTACTTTGAATTTATATTAGTTCACACAAACACTCCATCCATGCTTTTGTTCCGGCCCTCCGGTCCAGTTTAAGAACCCATTGTGGCCCTCGAGTCAGAAAGTTTGCCCACCCCTGTTCTAGCCTCATATCCAGGAAGCCTTCCTCCAACCTTTGTCCACAACTTGTTTTGCTTCACATTGTTAGGATTCACGAGAGACAAAAGGTGAAAAAAAAAACTAACAACCGTGCTTCTAAGGTTACATTTCCCAAAATGTGCTCCAGAGCACTGGTGTCCTGCAGGAAGTTGACAGACAAGATATTGGTCCAAAAAGTAAGAGAAATACAGCATATCACATGTCCCTGGGAGTGTCACAGCACACATTAGCATATCAAAGGCTCCAAAAAATATCTCCAAAGAAACTAGTTTACAGCAATTTCATTGAACTCAAATAGTTTCCCGAACTTTTTTGATCATGGAATTCCCTCACTCATTCCTCCTCCTAAAATGTATAGAATGCTAATGGAACTCACACTTAAGGAAACGCTATACTGGGGCCACTGCAACTACTGAAATAAAATCAATTAGAATTCCTACACCTGAAAGTACAACCCACATACAATCTCAAAAAAGGGGGCCAGCCAACATTGGCATGCATATGAGTGTCACTGTTTAGGATTTATAATTTTGTTCCTTTTCAACATAACTGCATAATACATGAGGTTCCCCACCCCAAAGTAGTTCTTATAACAAATGTTAAGAGTCTCATCATTCTTTACCTAGCTTACACCTACCCAGCAAAATAACTGACAGGCACTATCTATATATATATCTATATATATAAAAGCCTAAGCGACTGAATGACCGGTCAACCAGTCACTATCACACTGACCACCAGGGGGCAGACGCTCAACGCAGGAGCTGCCCCCTAGTGGTCAGTGCGCTCCCACAGCCAACATCCCGTGGCCCCTCCCCCTGGCTGGCTGGCCCCCATTGGCGCTGACCAGCCAACCTTCCACAGTCCCTTCCCCCGCGAGATGGCCCTGATCAACCCAATCACCAGCCAAATCAAGGGACCCCACCTGTGCACGAATTCATGCACCAGGCCTCTATTTTTTATTATAACTTAACTGTAGGACAGTGATGGCGAACCTTTTGAGCTCGGTGTGTCAGCATTTTGAAAAACCCTAACTTAACTCTGGTGCCATGTCACATATAGAAATTTTTTGATCTTTGCAACCATAGTAAAACAAAGACTTATATTTTTGATATTTATTTTATATATTTAAATGCCATTTAACAAAGAAAAATCAACCAAAAAAAAAATGAGCTCGCGTGTCACCTCTGACACGCATGTCATAGGTTCGCCATCACTGCTGTAGGAGTTTAAATTTTAACTTCTATTAACTTCTGTGGTTCTGTTGTTTCTCTAAAGGGCAGTTTTCTTTTTTTTCTATTCTGACTCCAAACAGTTCATGGGATGATCTCTCATTTAAATCCAAGAAGATAATATTCTAATAAATGGTCTCAGAGAAAAGAGAAAACAGACAATCCAAGGAAACTTGGCTTGAATTCCATTTTAAATGTGTAAGTAATCATACTTATAACTAATGTAAGTAACCAGAAAATTATCAGGCATTTACTATGTGACAAGCATTGCTCTAAGCACTTTACAAGTATTTATTCAATCTTTACAACTACCCTATGAGGTAGATGCTATTATTATACCCCTTTTACAGATTTTTTAAAAGGTTCAGAAAGACAGCAGATACTAGCTGGCAGAGCTAGGACACGAGCCCCAGCAGTCTGGCTCGAGCTGTACCATACCAATCGCTGTGCTATATCACTCTCTAAATCAGTGGTTCTCAACCTTCCTAATGCCGAGACCCTTTAATACAATTCCTCATGTTGTGGTGACCCCCAACCATAAAATTATTTTCGTTGCTACTTCATAACTTTAATTTTGCTAATGTTATGAATCACAAATATCTGATATGCAGGATGTATTTTCATTGTTACAAATTGAACATAATTAAAGCATAGTGATTAATCACAAAAACAATATGTAATTATATATGTGTTTTCCGATGGTCGCGACCCACAGGTTGAGAACCACTGCTCTAAATATTACAGATCAGCCCTCTCTTGGGTGTGGGACAGTCTTGCTGACGACCACGGAGTCCTCCCCTCACAGGCCGTGCCCTGCCAGGTCTCAATACCAGGCTAAAAATGGCATGGGCCTCTCTCAAACAGATGGAAGAGCTTGTTTCCCCAAAGATGTGTGGTTCAAAAGCTCTAATGACAGAGGAAAGGGAAGGAGGTCTGACATGACCGGAGACACCCGAGAGTGCACTTCACATGAAAGCGCTGAAACACACACTGAGTCTCTGGTTGCTTTAAGAGCACGGTGGTGAAGCTGCAGCTACTTCCCGGTGGGTTTGGGCCACCCTAAGGACAACTTTCAGAGGGGACACATTCTGTAACATTCCTGAACTGAGAGTGCAGGCCCAGCTCCACCATAGGTGAGTACAGTGACCCTAATCACTTTAACTTCAGTGAACCTCAAAAGTGAGTGTGGCTTTAGAAAATTCTAAGAGAAAAGAATTAAATGAGAGAAAGAAACCCGCAGTTGGACCCCAAACTAAACCCAAAATGCAAACAAAACAGCAATAACACATTGTTAAACACACTATAAAACAAAAAGAATCCTCTTTTTTACAAATCTTCTTTTCAACTAATCTCCAGCACAAATTGCAACAGCCTTAAAATAGTTAACAGAGCATTCATTTAGTGTTCAGTCTGTCTTGAAATGTCCCAAACCACAGCTCCAAGTCACTTGCAAAAAACTCGACCTCAGCCAAAGGGCACATTTTCCCTGATCTTTATCTAGGACAAGGTTCCACTCTGCTGACATCCTCCTTCATTGACAGCTTTTTCCATTCACTGACCTTTCATTCATCGTTGTACTCTAGTGACCCCAGTTTCATTTCATTAATTAACAGCAGATGAGACACTGCCTGATTTCCCCAAACCCTTGAAAAACTATCTGTGGCCTCATCAGCAACTCAGTTTAGAAATATGTTTAAAATGTCCCACTTCCTTTTACAAACTAAATCTAATAAGACGAAAAGTCCAACTCGTTTATATAAACTTTTTGTTACAAATGGCTGACACAATAAAGAGTCACCTTATCCGCCCCATCATAGCTCCAGCCTGTCCCACACTCCACATTAGTTACATTACAGGAAGACATAACATCAGTTCATTATCCTTCTTGTTTGCTGTTAAAAGCAGTACAGAAACACTGATAAGCTTCTTGAACAAGTTTTAAAAATTTTTTTAAAGTTATTCATTCAAGGACTTGATTTGCCATCCAATCTTACCAAATTGTTCCTATCCCTAGATTTTATGATGTTTATCATCTGGGAATGTAGAAAATAAAAAGTCATATGGCCCATATATGTGCCCTTAGACCTGAATCTAGGAATGGCTGCAGTTGCTATTCTCCATTATTTTTCCCTGGCAGACAGAGATGTGCACACATGTTCAACTCTACAGATCTGGATGGACAGGCGGACGAACTGCAATGTTTAAATCCATATTATATATATGTGTGTGTATGTGTGTGTGTGTGTGTGTGTGTGTGTGTGTGTGTGTATATATATATATATATATATATATATATATATATATATATATATATATTTTTTTTTTTCCTCCCCTCCTCCCCCCAGAGGAAGGGATAGGGAGAGAGTGATAGAAACATCAATGATGAGAAAGAAACACTGATTGGCTGCCTTCTGCATGCCCCCTACTGGGGATTGAGACTGCAACCTGGGCATGTGCCCTATGACCTCCTGGTTCATAGATGGACACTCAACCACTGACCCACCGCGGCTGGGCCCATATTTCTGTTTGTTAGTCTTCCACAAATCCAACCAGTATCATGCAAGTTTATAAATAAAAACATGTATTACTTTGGACAGAGAAAACATTTCATATAGCTTTAAGGCATTCATAATTTATCTATCACTCTATTCTAATTTAACAACAACAACAAAAAACCCTCCTTCCTTTAAGTGCACCACCTTCACAATTCCAATCATAAATACCATTTTTTCTGTAAAAGCCAATGAGCACCATTCAATTTTCAGAGGGAAAAAAACCTGACAAGTAAAATACAATACATATCTCAACTCTACTAACTAAACAATTACAATTAGTCACTCTTTTCTCCTCCCTCTGACCCTTGCAATCAGTTATAAATCACAATGTTCTTCTTATAATCAAAGAATATTTACACATAAACAAAAGTAGTACTTTACTACAACTTAGTGATGGACCTCTATCCCTTATAAATAAAAGTTAATTCCATTGCTTTAGAGTTGGTTCCCTGCAGGGAGAAACAACTTCTCCACTTAAGCAAATAGGTATCAGAGCTGCCCAAAGTGGGAAGGAAGCATTACAGGCAACTCCCTCCCATTTTGTGAATGGATTCCATGGCTCCATACAAAAATAGTATTACAACAAAGCTCTACATTATGAAAGACATTTTTCTAAAAAGTCACAAGCAAATTTAATTTCTGCATATTAAATAATGTTCACATAATTTATATAGTTTCATAATTTTTAAGTATAGCTCTCACATCGTTTAATCCTTTAAAAAACAAAGACCCCCTTTTTGTGACATAAATATAACCCATTCATTTCCTGATTCTAGAATGTATGGAGGATTTAAGCGGAGTATACACTGCACCTGTAAAGAAAAGTATAGTTCTCTCCATACCAAAAATAAAAATCTGCTGCTTTGCTACTGTACAAAGGAGACAACCCTAATATTAAAAATTGAAATGCTGAAATGCATATTTCACAACAAAGTGTTGTAATTGTTATTAAGAGTAATTATTTTCTGCTTTAGTTTGAAGTGACTGATTCAGGCAACTTTGTCCTCTAGCTACTTAAAAACAGACTAAACTATGATTACAATTCTTCCAGGGTCCACAGACTGTATACATGGAGAGTTGAAACTAGTTAAATAAAATGAAAACAAAAATAAAGGCAACATAATTTTGTACCCCCAAAGAAACCAAACAAAAATATGTAACTGTAATATTTCAATGCATATACGTTGGTCTGGGTAAGTCAAGCCACACGGGTTTGAGCAACAATTTAAAAAAAGGTAGAGAAATGGCATGCTTTTCTCGATAACATCAGCAGCACTCCATCTGTGTTCTATCTACTCAACCCTCCACTGAGCAGCCCTGAAGCAATAAACAGCTCTGAAGAGAAAAATCTCAAATTATATAAAGCATTAGTTTTAAACTCATCCCAACCATTCCATCCACTCAAGAGGAAAGTGATCACATATGCATTTCTGTAGAGACCCTCCAGGAAGTCTAATAAGTAGCTTCTACCTCCTAAAATGTGTCCCATAAATAATCATACAACTCTCACCTGACACAGTTGGGGAATGAGAAATTCTATCTAATCTAATTTTTGAATTAACACAATAATCACATATATAACGAATGAGTCAAAATTTTCAAAGTACTATTGTAAAACAATCACTAAATGCTAAAATAATGCAATTTATAATTCCCTATAATTTCTTATTGTTCCTCAAGATAATATTATCTAGATCAATTCCATTGGCAAAATCCAAAAGTGTCATTTAGTAAAGAGTTCTCAGAAGATATAATGATATTTTTACTATTTTACTGACATGTCAAATTGGCAATAAATAACTATGCCCAGAAATTCCTCCTCTTTAAACACACACACACACACACACACACACACACACACACACACGACTCTTAATACATGCCCTCAAACAAGGATTGGTCTAAAAATGCAACCAAAATAACCAATCAAAAGGAATAGGAATATGGCCAGAATCTACCACTTGGCTGAATAAATCAACAATAGGTGAGCCAAGTTCACTGACTGGTTTTCTCTAGTGACTTTAAGCATACGAGACAATAGCCAAGCAAAGAATATCCTGAGACTTCCTGAGAAGGAGGGATTTAAAAGGCTTCAGCATGGAAGGAGGAGATCACATTTGTTCATTTTCACCTGAAAATCAAAGATTTCCAAGTCTGTATTTTGGGGCTTCATGTCTAACATTTTCAGCCTCCTTTGGTCATGTTCATTCTGAGACTTATTGACGCTTTTAAAATAAATACAAAGCCATATCTCCTTCTCTTTCATTCTGTATCCCTTTCATGTTAGTGCCATTCTCCCAGTCTTTTCTATCTGTCCCTTCCTTTGCATTTTCCTGCTACCACTCTAGTCCTCCATCTTTGCACCTCATTCTTAGATAACTTCAGTAGTAGCTCCCTCTGCGCCACTTGTTCTGTTTCCACTCTGCTGCCAGATTAAGAATCCTAAAATAAAGTTTTGATGTATTCTCTGCTCCCAAATAGAATAAAGCCCAAAATTTTTAGCCAGACATTTAAGACCCTTCATAATCTATTCCCAATCTATTATCCAACCTAATTTTCCCTTGCCTTTGGCAATTCAGGCTTTCCAATCCATTTTATATTTCCTTCCAAAGCACAGGCAAGCACAAGTCACACCTCTTCTACAGCAGTATATTTCATTTTTACTATGACCAATACATTTTTTGTTAAAACCTTCTGAACACCTACATACACTCACCACTGAAACAAGTTTCACAATATAATCTTCCTTACTATGTGAGTTGCTCTAAGATAGTTCCAATTCTATTCTGTTGCATTAAAAAAATATTCTCTGCCTGGCCAGCATGGTTGAGCATCAACCTATGAACCAGCCAGGAGGTCATGGTTTGATTCTTGGTCAGGGCACATGCCCAAGGTGCAGGCTCAATCTCCAATAGGGGGTGTGCAGGAGGCATGCCGGGAGCCGGTCCATCTTTGCTGTTTCAAGGGACCTGGCATATATGGCATACTGTTCTTAATATGTTTTCTCAGCTTCTTGGCATTATGTGTTTTAACCAAGGTCACCTCTCTGAGAAAGGTTGTTTCCCCAGGTAGGGATTTTCTCCTAAAGTTAGGGAGGGAATAAAACCCCTTAACTAAGGGCCAGGCGGGTAATTAATCACTTTAACTACGAACAATCATGCTTCAGCTACATAATCTTTACTCCCTGGAATGGAGATAAGAAACGCCCTAACCTTTGGAATAGAGATTGATAGGATTGGAATCAACTGGTACAAATACAGATGTAACAAGACAACAGGACACAGAACCTAGACACAGAACCTACACAGAACCTAGAGACAGAAGAACTTCGCTGGAGAGAACATGGCAAAAGATCCTGGACAGAAACTGGCCACAGAAACTGGAGACAGAACCTGGATAGAACATGGCAAGAGAACCTGACTAGAACCTGGTGACTGAACCTGGCTGGAGAACCTAGCGAGGGAACATGGCTACAGAACCTGGCTGGAGAACCTGGAGAACCTGGCTGGAGAACCTAGCAAGAGAACATGGACACAGAACCTGGCTGGAGATCCTAAGCAGAACTTCGCTGGAGATCCTGAACAGAACTTGGCTGGAGATCCTGGCTAGGGATCCTGGCTAGGCTGCTGATCAACTGAATGCTGTCTCCGTGTCATTCCTTCTTCGCCGACTCCGTCCACACCTTTGGGGACCCCTGGACCTGCTGGGGTTGGACCCCAGCAGAAGCAACTGCTCAATGATTTTCTCTCATCATTGATGTTTCTATCTCTCTCTCCCCTTATCCTTTCCTCTCTGAAATCAATAAAAAATATTTAAAAAAATCTTCCCTGACCAGTGAGTGTATCCAGATATGGCCTTGCCAACTTAGAACTTGTATAAAATGGATAGCTATCATCTGGCAATGAGTATTACCACTGACCGAGTCCTGTGAATTATCTACGTGTGTGTGCTGTGACCTCTTATTTCTCCAGCTATAATACATTGTGAATTTCATGTGGATAAGAATTACATCTCACACTCCTTTGTTTGTAATCACCTCAGCATTTAGCACAGTGCTTGGCACATAATTAGAATTCAATAAGTGTTTATTGAATCCTTCCTTGTTACAATGAATAGCTGTTGATGGATATAAGTCTTGTATATTTTTGGTTTTCAAAAGGATTTCCTGATTCCATTCAAAGCAGAAAGCTATGCGGGCAAGGGTGGGGGCCCAGAAACTGCTTCCTATTCCTAGACCACAATGCCCTCGGAGACGCTCAGAGTGAGAGAGGTAGCACAGGGCAAGAAAAACATTTTCTATGCACACCCTCCATGTGCTTCTGCCTCATCCAGGGAACTGTACATGACAGATGGAGAGAGGAAATTTTTCTTTGATGCCCCTAAGTCTAGAGAGTCCAGTAACACCTCCATGGTCACCCCAGATGAGGATGAAGTGGCTGCTGGATATGTCCACGTGACCAGCCCAGGGCACAACACAATGAGACTGTCAATCAGGAGATAATGCTATTAGTCAAGAGGAAAAAGAAATTTGAATCTGGTCTCTGCAGAATGACTCTTAAGAATCAAATTGACTAACTTGTAAACTGTCCCTGAATCACCATATAACTCACTTCTCAGGCCTTTCTATATGAAGGTCAAAGCTTTCTAATCCCCAAAGCAGACTCTCCCATAAGACCACTTCTATCAACTGTCCTCTTTGTCCAGCTGCACATTTCCCTGGTGGCTTCATAGAGCAGTAAGGAAGTCGACTGTACCTGTCCATAGGGTTCACATGTAAGTTCAAAGAGACATTTAATGAGCACCTACTATGAGCTGTACACAGTGCTGGGTAAAGGGGACAGTGGTGACCAAGATGGAAGCCCTCTCTGGAATTGTCAGTTTAGTGGGATACACATTAACCAAATAATTAGATGAATAATTAACTAATTATGGTAGGTGGCCAAAGGAGTGTACGTAACAGTGGAAACCAACTTTGCCTGGTAGCTAGGGAAGGCTTGACAATCTCAACGAATCCAGCAGGAGACACAGAGGTGGGTGGGGGAGAGGCCCAGGGAGATTGGAGCACTGAGACAGGCCTGCGGAGCTACAATAAACAAACAAAAAACAAACTGAGGGCTTAAAGTAACACAAGATGAAGTTAGGCAGGAGCCAGCCACTGTAGGGCCTTGTGAGTCAGTTAAGGATTTCAGAATTTATCCTAAGAGCACTGATGTATATTAAACTGGAGAGTGATATAATCATAATTACATTAAAAATATAAAATAATCCCTGGATCAGTGGATGGGCATAATCCCATGCATTGAGAGGTCACATGCACTGAGAGATCAGGGTCTATACCTGGGTTTGGGGGCTGGATACCCAGTAGGGGGCATGCAATCAATGTTTCTCGCTCCCTCCCCTTTCCTCTCTCTCTAAAATCAACAAAAACATTATCCTATCTAATAAAAGAGAAACATGGTAATTAGCCGTACATCCCCTACCCTTCCCATTGGCTAATCAGGGTGATATGCAAATTAACTGCCAGCCAAGATGGCGGCCGGCAGTCAGGCAACTTGAAGCGAACATGAGGCTTGCTTGCTTCAGTGATGGAGGACTCCAACGTTCCCCGCCTGCCGCTGCCGGCCTCTGAGCTTACAGTTTGAAACATTGTTACAAATATAGAAGCTAAACAAAACCCCAGAAACCTGCTTTCAGCCAGCTGGGATCTCAGAGCTGGAGTTGAAACAGTGGTTCGATTATAGAACCCAAAAAAAACCAGACACCTGCTTTCAGCGGCCAAGGCCTAAGAGCTGGAGCCAAGCCTCAGAGTTAAAGCTGGCCCAGAATAAAATAAAAAAAAGGAAAAAAGGAGCGGTTAGGAGCTTCAGTCACCCGCCAGCCTGAAAACAGCCCTCAGCCCCTCATCCAAACTGGCCAGGCACCTCTGGGGACCCCCACCCTGAAGGGTGTGTGACCAGCTGCAAACAGCCATCATCCCCTCATCAAGGCTGGCCAGGCACCCAAGCGGGACCCCCACCCTGATCCAGGACACCCTTCAGGGCAAACCAGCCGGCCCCCACCCGTGCACCAGGCCTCTATCCTATATAGTAAAAGGGTAATATGCCTCCCGGCACCAGGATCAGCGGAGCCGCGAGGCCTCCTGGCACCGGGATCAGTGTGACAGGGGGCAGCGCCCAAACCCCCTGATCGCCCTGCGGCTCCGTGTGTGACAGGGGGCGGAGCCACAACCTCCCTATCCGCCCTGCTCTGTTCGTGACAGGGGAAGGCGCCCCAACCCCCTGATCAACCCTGCTCTGTGCCTGATAGGGGGAGCTCCCCAACCCCCTGATCGCCCTGAGGCTCTGTGTGTGACAGGGTGTGGCACCCCAACCCCCCCCCCCCCCCCCGCACGGGCCCTGCTCTGTGTGTGACAGGGTAGAGCCATAACCTCCCCATCAGCCCTGCCCTGAGTGTGACAGTGGCGGCGCCTCAACCCCCTGATCAGCCCTGTTCTGTGTGTGATATATGGCTGCGCCCCAACCGCCCCCCACAGGCCCTGCTCTGTGTGTGACAGGGTAAAGCCATAACCTCCCCATCAGCCCTGCCCTGAGTGTGACAGGGTGTGGTGCCCCAACTCCCCTATCGGCCCTACTCTCTGAGTGACGGGGGGAGCTCCTCAACCTCCTGATCAGCCCTGCTCTTTGTGTGACAGGGGGGAGCTCCCCAACCCCCTGATGGGCCCTGCTCTGTGCGTGACAGGGGGGAGCTCCCCAACCCCCTGATCAACCCTGCTCTGTGTGTGACAGGGTACGGAGCCCCACTCCCCCTGATGGGCCCTGCTCTGTGAGTGACAGGGGGCAGCGCCCCAACCCCCTGATTGGCCCTGCTCTGTGCGTGACAGGGGGTGGCGCCGCAACCTCCCCATCGACCCTGCCTTGAGTGTGACAGTGGGCGGTGCCCCAACCCCCCAATCGGCCCTACCCTGAGCGTGACTGAGGGTGGCATCGCAACCTCCCGATCTGCCCTGCTCTGTGCATGACAGGGGGCGGCGCCCCAACTCCCCAATCAGCCCTGCTCTGAGCCCAACCAGGGGCTGCACCTAGGGATTGGGCCTGCCCTCTGCCACCCGGGAGCAGGCCTAAGCCAGCAGGTTGTTATCTCCCAAGGGGTCCCAGGCTGCAAGAGGGCATAGGCCGGGCTGAGGGACCCTCCCCCCCCCCCGAGTGCACAAATTTTTGTGCATCGGGCCTCTAGTCTATATATAATGTTTATATATATATATAATGTTTATTATATATTATATATATACTAGGGGCCCGGTGCACGAAATTCGTGCACTGGGTGTGTGTGTGGGAGGGAGTGTCCCTCAGCCCAGCCTGCCCCCTCTCACATACTGGGAGCCCTCAGGCGTTGACCCCCATCACCCTCCAATCGCAGGATCGGCCCCTTGCCCAGGTCTGACGCCTCTCACAGAGGCGTCAGGCCTGGGCAGGGGACCCTCATTTCCCCCCATCACTGGTTCTGCCCCCAGCCCAGGCCTGATGCCTCGGCCAGAGGCGTAGGCCCCCATCACCCTCCGATCGCCTGATCGGCCCCTTGCCCAGGCCTGACGCCTCCGTCAGAGGTGTCAGGCTTGGACAGGGGACTCCCATCTCCCCCTGATCACTGGCTCTGGCCCCCGCCCAGGCCTGAGGCCTCTGGCCCAGGAATCATGCCTGGGCAGGGGACCCCCATCTCCCTCTGATCGCTTGCTCCACCCCCCACCCAAGCCTGATGCCTCTGACCCAGGCTTCAGGCCTGGGCAAGGGGACCATCATATCCCCCCAATCCCCGGCTCTGCCCCCCACCCAGGCCTGATGCCTCGGCCAGAGGAGTTGGCCCTCATCACCCTCCGATCACCAATCACTGGATCGGCCCCTTGACCAGGCCTGAGGCCTCTGGCAGAGGTGTCAGGCCTGGGCAGGGGACCCCCAGCTCCCCGCGGTTGCAGGCTCCGCCCTTGCCCAGGCCTAACACCTCTGGCCTAGGCGTCCGGCCTGGGCAGCAGGGACCCACAGCTGCAGCGGCCCCGTGATCGTGGGCTTCGCTTTAGGCCCAGGCAAGGGACCCCTAGCTCCCGGGACTGCCAGCTTCGACTGTGCCCAGCTCCCATCGCTGGCTCCACCCCTACTTCCTGCTATCACTGGCCAGGGCAGCAAAGGCACCTGATTCTCCGATCATGGCTGGGGGGCAGGGCAAAGGCGGCCCCAGGGCCGCCTTTGCCCTGCCCCCCAGCTCTTAGCTCCCCCCTGGGTTTCCGATCACTGTCAGTGGCAGGGGGCTTCTTCCTGCTTTCCCTTTCACCTCCCTGCATTGTGCCTGCATATGCAAATTAACCGCCATCTTGTTGGCAGTTAACTGCCAATCTTAGTTGGCAGTTAATCTGCATATAGCCCTGATTAGCCAATGAAAAGGGTATTGTCGTACGCCAATTACCATTTTTCTCTTTTATTAGATAGGATAATAAAAATATAATTTTGGCTACAGTATGAGTAATGGGTTTAAAGGTGGCAGGATAGAAGATGTGAGACCAGTTAAAAGACTCCTGAATCAATTTGAGGGAGGGATGATATTGGCTTGACTTAGCTGGTAGCAGAAGAAGAGCAGAGATCAGAAGGAAGATGTGGCGATCGAGAGGTGACAGGAGTTGAAGCCCAATCCCCAAAGGCCCACAGTGCCCACCAAAAAAAGGTACTAACTGTCCTTCTGGTTTAAAAGGCTTGCATAATTTGATTTCATTTCCTCTCAATTCCAATTTCTCCCCTTCACAAAAAATTCCACTCTAGTTCTTGCTGCCCCCTAAAATCTATGTTCATTCCTGACATTTTAAATCATGTTTCTCCCCTCAGCTAAAATGTCAAGGACCCTGCCCACCCAAATCTCACTCATCTTTCGAGGTTCAATTAAAATTTCACTGCCATAATCCAATCTTCCCCAACTTTCGCAGACTACGCGGAGTCATCCCTTATCACTACATCACACAGTTCAGCACATGATCACATGCTTCTCTGTTTCATCCACTTAGGTGTGTTTCCCCAAATAAACCGCTAGGTGCCCAAGGGCAGAGGCAAGCCTTTTGCTTTTCTGGTTTCCCACCCCCCAGAGCCCAGCCCAACCACAAGAGTGCCCATCAAACACTGAGAGGCTGAATGAAAAAGTCTGGACCTGGCGTTGCTCCAGAGCACACAGATGACACGACCGGGGCAAGGGAAGACTGATGTCACCACTGTCATCGAGGGTGCTTTTGTTTGCCTTGTGCAAAACATCAGGATGAGGAACTGAGGAACTATCTTTAGTCTGGTCTGTAGTCTGTTTTTTAAAAAGACACAGACTCGGGCATTATGTCAGCCACTGGTAGCTGGAAAATGACATAAACTGGCTTACCACACACTGGCAGGTAGCAATTGGAGAAAAGATGATCCAATTTGGATAACCTCATGCAAACGGAAGCTCAGAGCAGAGCCAGCAAATACACGGCAACCAGTAGGCAAAACAGCACCTGTTTTTAGTCTGTTTACAGTGGGTCTCAGTCACTCTGGCTCTTTGAACACAAGAACTGCTAATTCCTGCATAACTGCAGTACTTTTACTGAAATCCATTAATATCACTCTCTTTTACCACCAGGATTTGAAATGGGATGACTAAGGATGTCCCTTCTGTAGATGAAGGGACAGAAGAAATGCCACACCAGACAACAGAACCGACGGTGACAATAGCACATACTGCAAAATCTATAACCAGAACCACCAGGCTCTACAGTATTTCCATCAGGAAGAGTAGTAATTGATTCCATTCAAGGAAAGCTAGAACTGCTGACTGAATCCAGATCCCTGTTAAATAGAAATTTTAGAGCTAAGAGTGAATATATTTTTATTTACTCCTAGCTCACATTTAATAAAAATGTATTCACTCCTAGCTCTAGCTTCCCTAGCAAATCTAAATCAAAACAAAGAAATGTGTATTTGGCCTTCAACCACAGCAAACATTAATCTAAGACTGTGGCTGTGTTCAGAGGCAGAATGTTTACAAAAGCCCTTAGCGTTGTACCTAACACTGTACCTAATAGTAAGTGCTTAATAAATGGCATCTTCTGTCATCATTCAGAGCTATACTGCAGCATAGAACAGAGTAGGCAGACTTTCATTTGGTGATCCCCTCTGGCTAAAATAACTTAATGATTTAAAAATTTCTGTGTACAGAATATTTTTACATATTGCTCATTCCATAAAATGTGAAGAATATGACTCGGAAATCCACAGAGGCTGAGAGAGAGCCAACACAAAAAGAGCCTTTCAGGATAAGCCTGGTCTGAAATGGGCACACTTGGTCCCCAGGCTGGCTCCTGATGCATTCCAGAAGACCCTGGAATTACTGTGGATATGGGCCTTGGGCACACAGTGAGGATGGAGGGTTGAGGAGAGTCACTCAAGGGCTCTGTTATTTTCCTCATTTGTAAATGAAAGGGCTGAAGTCTGTGATTCATTTATGTTTTTTTGCTGTAGGGTTATCCTGTGCCTCATCACAGGATAGAAATAAGTGCTGTAGAATTTAAAAAAACTGTTGTGGGTCCCTTCTGCTTTTACTCAGAGTTATAACAGTAAGAAAAGAGAAAAAAATAATAGAACAGTATTTTCCATCAGTAGGTTGACCTTTATTTTTACTAACATAACCCATTTATTATTCTCTTTTCTCTGTTAGCAAATTCAGTCATTTTTTTCTTCTATTTTTATTTTCAAGTTGGTACCCGTAGAAATAGAACAAAGGCAAGTAGAACAAAGTGATATATGATAAATAAGTAAAGGACAATAAATAACATTATTTTTTAAATGGAACTAGTTTTCTGAAGGTTAACAAGACCAAAAAAGTTATCAATAAGTCAATGTTGGCAGCTATTTTGTTTTCTAACTCATAATAGTTTCTTTTTTTAAAAAAAAGACGATTGATATAGAGATTTCACATGCATTACCTAATATGATCCTCACAATAGGATCCTCAGTTCTAAAGTCATTTTTGTGAAACAAATATTATGTCATACCCATTCTATCATTTTATTGATTCAAATTCTTAAGACTAATTTTTTTTTATTTTTTTTAAAATATATTTTATTGATTTTTTACAGAGAGGAAGGGAGAGAGATAGAGAGTCAGAAACATCGATGAGAGAGAAACATCGATCAGCCGCCTCCTGCACACCCCCCACTGGGGATGTGCCCGCAACCCAGGTACATGCCCTTGACCGGAATCGAACCTGGGACCCTTCAGTCCGCAGGCCGACGCTCTATCCACTGAGCCAAGACTTATTTTTAAAGATGGTTGTGAGAGGATATACATCTTCAAATATGCCTATTTAATAACTGACTTTGAAATTTTTAAGTGGAAAAATGGGAGACTTATGGCTAAACAGAATAATCAGTTGACATTTACATATATATATTTACTTAGACCATTCTCAATTCAGTGGATTCAAGAATTTGTATTCTCCTATGAGTAGAGCGAGGTTTCACAGCTATTAGCTCTCACCAAAGTTCAGTATTTAAGAATCACCCAAATTAGCACTGTTTAATTGAAAGAGTATTTTTATTAAATCTTAAAATCATGTTTAAATCTACTTACACAGATGGAAACATTTTCATATCAGATACTTTTCCCATAGCAGCAAAATACCTGCTTTATCTGAATAAATACACTTTGGAAATTATTTATTTCAATACATTCTTAAGTTTTGCTCCACTTTTAGATTAGTTTCATTAATGTTTAATATAATAATTTATATTCTAAACTAATATAATGAATCATATGAAATATAAATGGTATAAACCTATATGCAAGCTAATCCTATATAATAAAAGCCTAATATGCTAAGTGTCCGGTCGACCGGTTGGCCATTCAACCAATCAAAGCGTAATATGCTAATGATATACTAAGGTTGCCCAACCACTCGCTATGACATGCACTGACCACCAGGGGGCAGACACTCAACACAGGAGCTGCCCCTGGTGGTCAGTGCACTCCCACAGCCAACCTCCCGCAGCTGGCCAACCTCCTGCAGTCCCTCCCCTCAGCCAGCCAGCCAGCCCCAATCAGGACTGGACTAGAGGACCCTGATCGCCCCCAATTGTCCTCGATTACCAGCCAGGTTGAGGGACCCTACCCATGATGAATTTGTGCACCGGGCCTCTAGTGACAATATAAAGTTAAATAAGATTTAAAGATAAAAATTAAAGACTTATGCAGAATAGTATAATATGACTATCAAATTAATCATTTTGTGTAGAATACTGACTGGGCTCAGAAAAAGGGAAAGTTGTTCAGGCAGGGGTCAAGGTCCTGGCTGAGGAGAGCTATAGGTGTGGCCAATACAGGCAGAGTTCATTGCAGAACCGAGTTCTAAGTCTCAGGATGAGGCTTGGGAATCCAGTCTCACTGGTCCCATTAACAAGATTCCAATGCAAAGTCCCTCACAGTGGCCACAAAAACATGAAATGAGTTCCCAGACTCACCAACCTAGTTTGGTGGAACTCTACTAGCAATTGTCATCTTTACTCCCAGCAAAAGCATGTGCCTATCAACAAGAGCCAAAACCTAAACTATAATTCTCAGTTACAAAATTCTGAAAACTACATTCTAAGGAAAACTGCTTCACGGAAGGGTACGAAGGGAGAGACCAGACAGAAACATAGCATAAACAAAAGGTGTGGCAATAGCTGATCTGAAAGAGACAAGACACTGCCCTGTTCTTTGGGAACTGAAGCAAAGGCCAAGAGAGAACTGGAGACACAGAAATCTTATCTAAACCTGCACAGAGTTTAACAGTGTTCACACACCAACAACTGATTAATTTTACTCTCTTAAAACTGAAATGCTTGTACTTCTAACAACAAATTGCTAATAACATCAAGTTCACTTCACCCTCCTTGCGGCAAAAGACTAAAGGTGTGAAAATGACAGTATCAATACCTTGCTTTTAGATCACATTTTTAAAAGCACTCTTGCCTATCACTGTGGTAGAATCTGCCAGACACAACAGCTTTGTGTTAAAGGTTACTGTGCATTGTCAAACTGTATCCCAGCTCTGTGATCAGTGTGTGAAAGGGCTTTATCAGGGGAAGCAAAGGATGAACATTCTGCTTTGGAATTCAACGAGACAGAACTCCCACACCACCTTCCTTTGGGGCAGACATGAAATAGTTAGTCTTCCCATGTACTTTGTAAAAATCATCTGGTTGCCTAGCATTTGCAAGACCTCCTTTCAGTTGTAAAAACAAAACAAGTAAATGTTTTAAAATATTCCCCTTAATTATCAGAAGAAATAGTCTACATACATCCTCTCCCTTCCTCATTGTTCACAATGTCCAAGGAATTGTGATCTGATCGCTGGCGTCCACTTCAACTATAAATGTTTAAGAAGAGCTGGACACCGGAATACTGATCTGGTTCTTGCCACAGGGGGTGGCAACTAACACCAGAGCAGGAGCTGAGATGTGGAGCACATGGTGTTCCTAGATCATGGGAAGCAGCTGGCGTTGAGCTATCTATGTGGCACACAGAGCTATCTATGTGGCACTTCTAGTTAATAAATACCAAGTGAAGAGGCATTTGAACTAGTAAGTCAAAAATTCACTGGCCACTGTGTAAGGATGACAGTATTCGAGCAATAGAATAGTTACAGCACTAAAACAAATCATTGGCCACCATAACCTCTAAGTGGTGACGACACACTGTACTTTGAGCTCATTGTGAAACACTGCTTACTCACAGAGCTCAACGAAACTCCGAGTCCTTTCATTTCTACCTCAGGCCTTACCTGCAAGCAGGTGGACGGAGCTGAAGCACTTCTCCAGTTTACCCAGAAGTACAGTGAGAAAACAGTCTGAAGACAGAGAGGCAACATCCTGGGAGCTCTGATCGTAAACTACAACCTTCTGACTGCAATCAATGTCGACCTAAAATGCAAATGTGAGACTGTTAGGAAGGACAGTGAGAAAAACAATCCCAAAAACTGCTGGTGCTGAAGCAAATGAGTGCTTCCTGTTTTCAATTAAAAATTTGAAAAAAAAAAAAAAAAGATACAGTCAACTTACTGGATAAACCTAGCACATATATGGTTTAAATGCTTGTAAAAATCAACTTTTACAGGCAACTTGATGCTATTTCTGTGTAGATGTGCTAGAAACTACTTGGTTTTAAATCCTTAACACTATAAAAGGGTAAAGCATAAAAACAAAACAAACATAACAGTCCTTGAAATAAAAACATTTAAAAATGGTTTCTATATAACGAAGAAATCAGTTGTTTAATAAAATTAAAACATGAACTCACTTTGATTCCTGAAGAAAAGAAATAGCCTTATCCATCACAAAGATGATACTTTGGATCCCAGGAAGAACTCCTTGAGGATAACATGCTTACGTCCTGACCAATGTTACCTTACTTTCCCATAAATCAAAAGCACTTTCTAATATAATTTTTCTGTCTTTCCAAGGCAATTGAAAAGAATGATTTCCTTTCAGTAAATTTGTAGGTAATACCAAATAATGTATTAATATCTTGTCAATACATATTCTATTACTTGTTAATACCTAATTACCAATAAAGTAATTATTAATAATATAATTAACTATAACTTTGTGTGTGTTTAAATTTTAAAAAAAACACGATTTTAACAAGTAATTAATGGAAAAACAGCCCCTGACCAAATTAAAACAAGTTAACCTCTCTGTTTAGTTTAGAAGTATTCTTAAATGTGACAGTTTAGTTAATAAATTTCTTGAGGCATCATAAGGTACCAAAGTTTAAAAAGCAATCAAACTTCCTCAAATTATTTTCTCCCCTTAAAAAGGAGGCTTTGTTTAAAATTATTCCCCATTCAGTGTGTCCATTTATTCTAAAAAGGAAAAAAAGAAAGCATTTACCTTATGTTTTGCTGAATGCTGGATGAGTTCTGTAATTAACACTTTGTCCTGTTGCAACCTTCGCTTCATAAGCTTGGAACAGTTGATATTAATGGCTTCCAAAATGTGGGATGTATTGTATTCCACAAATGGCCGGCTATCAATTAGCAGCACTTTTTCCGTCCCACTTTCCAGCAGAGCCACCAAGCTCTCAGTAACAATTTGAGTCCCAATCATCTCATGGGCCATGGCAACAGTAAGTCCTCTTTTCCCACCTCCTCCTTTAATTTGCCACGATGATGTAATGGTGGTGTGCTCAAAGGCTCAGCCACTCCATTGTACTAACATGTATGAGGTCAGGCTGGTGGTAACTGGCAAAAGGAGAGTTAAACCCATTTTCAGCAAAAGCCCTCCAAGTGAATGTCTCTTTCTCTTTCCGTTGATGTGCTCTTGCAAAGGACTCCGTCCACAAAGCAGCCCCTCACATTTGATTCATAAAGAGATGACTGGAATAACCATCCCACAACAAAAGATGCTTTGGGGCAGCCAGTGCATTACGTCATTCTTTACCTTTGCTCCCTCGCTCCAACAGCTTGGCACTGGGCTGAAAAGCCTACACGAAGAGAGACAGACAGACGGAAAACAAAACAGGGTCAAAGAAAAGAAAGAGCGTCGGATCAGAGAGAGTATATGGTTCACAATATTTACTCCATTAATCTGATTCCATACTTGATGCACTGTTTCATTTGAACAAACAAACAAAAAGGACAATTGGGTGCGGCTTCAGAAAAGCATTCTAATGATAATTCAGTTTCAACTCAAAATATGAAAACACAGCGAAGACAAAACAAGACACATTCTTGAACTATAATCACCAGGGGCCTGGAATGAAATGAGTTATACCAAGAAAATTAAAAGAGCCATATAAAGCTGCTTGAAGTTTTATTATTCCAAATGGTTATCCTCCCTTTTCTTTGCTTATTTCTTTAAAAATAACACAAAAGAACAATAACCTACAACCAGGGTAGCAATCCCCTATTTTCAGAACAAAAGTATTTTCTGGCAGCCACGTCCCTCCAGGAGCCGGGCGGCCTCGGTGGGAGGCGGAGCCCGGGTGGCCGCGCACCATGGGGAACAAGCAGACCATCTTCTCGCAGGAGCAGCTGGACAGCTACCAGGACTGCACCTTCTTCAATGAGAAAGACATCCTGACGCTGCACGCGCGGTTCTACGAGCTGGCCCCCGACCGGTCCCCGTGGACCACAGGAAGCGCCCCATCGTCCACGTGCCCATCCAGATGCCAGAGCTCCGGGGGAGCCCATTCAAGGAGCGGATCGCGGAGTCCTTCTCGGAGGACGGCGAGGGCAGCCTCACCTTCGAGGACTTCGTGGACATGCTCTCGGAGCTCTGCGAGTTGGCGCCCCGCGACCTCAAGGCCAACCACACCTTCAAGATCTACGACTTCATCTGCGAGGAGGACCTGGAGATGACGCTGGCCCGGCTGACCAAATCGGAGCCGGAGGAGGACGAGGTGTGCGACAAGGTCATCGAGGAGGCCGACCTGGACGGCGACGGCAAGCTGGGCTACTCCGACTTCGAGGACATGATCGCCAGGCACCCAAGTTCCTCAGCACCTTCCATGTCCGGATCTGAGGACAGCCGAGGTCTCGGCCCTGACGCCCACCGTCGGTCCACCTCTGCTGTCTGCACAGTTCTGACCTCCCAGTTCCCAGGATGGGAGCTGCAGCCTCCGGGGCTGACACCTATCGACATTTCCTCGGCCCTTTCAACAAAAAATCCTTCACGGGGGAAGGGGGGAAGGGGGGAAGGGGGACGGGAGGAGCAGGGCTTGCCAGGCCCCTGTGGTCCAGCCCAGGCCCCATGGACCCTCGCAGGCCCTCCCTCTGCCCCCCCCCCCACACCACCCCTGTGCCTGGTCCTCTCCCCTCAGAAATGCACAATCCCACCCCCCCCCCCCGCCCCTCCGCCAGGGGAAGGCCCTTCACCTGAGGGGAGTGGGGAGAACCGACTTGTCCATGTGCTAGAAACACAATCGGGCCACCCAGGGCAAAGGGAGGAGACGACAAGATTTTTTTTTAAAATATATTTTTGTTGAATTCAGAGAGAAAGGGAGAAGGCGACGAAGAGAGATACATCAACGATGAGAGAGAATTATTGATTGGCTGCCTCCTGCACGCCCCCTACTGGGGATGGAGCTCACAACCCGGGCATGTGCCCTGACCAGGAATCCAACCGTGATCTCCTGGTTCATAGGTCAATGTTCAACCATTGAGCCACACAAGCTGGCTGGGCGAGGATAAAATTTTCATGAACTATGCAATCTTTATTTTTGTTGTTGTTTTATTTTACTTTATTTCTTTATTAAAGTATTACATGAGTCACCTTTTTCCCCCCCATTGACCTCTCCCCCGCTACCCCCTCCCCCAAGCACAAGCCCTCATCCCCCCTACTGTCTATGTCCATTGGTTTTGCTCATATGCATGCATATGGTACAAGTCCTTTTGTTGATCCCTTACCTCCACACCCCTTGCCTTCCCTCATAGGTTGGACAGTCTGCTCCATGCTTCTATGTCTCTGGTTCTATTTTTGTTCATCAGTTTATGTTGTTCATTATATTTCACAAATGAGTGAGATCATGTGATATTTCTCTTTCTCTGACAGCTTATTTTGCTTAGCATAATACTCTCTAAATCCATCCATGCTGTTGCAAATGGTAAGAATTCCTTTTTTTACAGCAGCGTAGAATTCCATTGTGTAGATGTACCAGTTTTCTAACTACTCGTCTGCTGATGATTCACCGACTTGTGGACAGTGCACACCCGTGAGGATGCCTCGTGGTTGGGAAGGGCGGGCACTGGGAGAGGGCCCTGGGGCCCACGGTTCACGTAGCTTCACACTGGGAAGGGTGGGAAGGCGCAGCCGAGCCGTGGGGTTGGAGAAAGATTGCACAGCCTATGCAATCTTTCTATGCAATCTTTCTCCAACCCATCTCATCTCCCTGCCTCCCCGCCCTTCCCAGTGTGAAGCTATGTGAACTGTGGGCCCCAGGGCCCTGTCCCAGTGTCCAACCTTCCCAACCACGAGGCATCCTCATGGGTGTGCACTGTCCACAAGGCTGTGAACTGAGAGTAAAAGGCTTTCCTGTCCAAAAAAAAATTTTTTTGATGGTTTGAGTATTACAATAATGGTAATCACAGCACACACACACACACACACATACATACACGAAGGGGCAAATAGCACACACTCCTTTAAATTGCCCGCAGGAAAGAGAGGAGAGGCAGGGAAACGGGAGGTTCTATAAATTCCAGTTGCCTTTTAAGAAAGAGAGATTAAAATGGCTGATATCCTTGCCATATGAACTGCTGATCTAATTGATGGGGCCTGTGATATATCCAGCTCCATCCAAGACAGTCTCAGTTATAACCCTGGCCAGTCCCCCAGACTCCCCTGGAGTTCCCTGACCCTTTATAGCCTGGTGCCTCATTCTTAAGAGAATCACTGACTACAACCTTAGAAAATCTCACACCCTAAACCTGGGACTCTAGGACAGCAACCTACACATAACAAAGCCCTTCACACTAGACCCAATGCTTCCCTGTCTTGCCAAACTCCTATAACCAACCATTTTCTATGACACTAGTTGGAGTTTTGTGTCCACAGCTTGGACCTCACTCTGACCTTCAATATTCTCAGATTCCTATCTCCCCTGGTCCATCTGTTTATATGAAATTCTCTGCTCCATAAAACTAGATGTCTATGGGCATTCAACTTCTTGAGGATAAACTACTTGATGGCAGAGGTTTTGTATTACATTTCTTACCTCCACAGTGTTTTGCACTTAAGATAATTTGCAGTATTATAAGTAAAATCCTCCTTTTCCCAAAAACAATGTAAGATACTGAGTAAGCATCTGATTAACTGATTTCAGATCAGGATGGTAGGGCCCTCAAACATCACCGGGTCCCACTTCCTAATTTTAGACTTACAAATTAGAAACTGAGGCACAGAGAAGAGGTAGGACAACACAAAGAGAAGTGGCCTGGCCATGTACATGTTACATAACTTTGGAAAATCATGTCATCCCTCTGAACCACAGTTTCCTCATCTAGAACATGTGGATGTTATACTGGCCTTGTCTCCTCACAGTTTGTTTTTAGGACAAAATTATCTAGGTTCTCTATATCGAGTAAGTGAAAAAGCAACTACACATTATACAGGGAAAGGAGGGGAAATGATGAACAGGGCGGCCCTGCATCTGGAATCTACACGACACCACTCAGCAGCTAAAAACAGAAGCTACTCCTTCCTCCCACAGTCCAGCTTCAACCAAGCTGTGTCCTTCAGACACACAGTGAGAAGGCACCTGAGAAATCATCTCATCACCCCCACATTTTACAAATCAGCTCCACAGTCTACATTATTTATCCAATTCTTGTCTTCATTATATTAAGGTATTTATTTTTAGTATAGCTTAATGGCAAGAGGCACAAAAGTCATCTCCATCTTCAAATGAAGAAGCCAGGGCAGAGAATTTGTCCTAGCCAGTCAACTAACGCCCTTGCAAAGCACCTGCCAAGGAGATAGCACTGAACCAAATCAAGTCCTGACTGCTCAGTGACACAGTCCACAGCCATGTAAGGTCCTGTATGCAGACTGTCTGATTCCCAAAGCAGGGCTCCTACTCCTGGGTTACCCTGTTTTCCCTAACTGCCCATCCCATAATGACACTGAACTAAGATAGAATGACGTGACTTGTCCATGAGGGTGCCCGGGTGGCACAGAAAGTGGAAATCTGAGAACAGGAGCAAGTGGACTCCAACAATGGCTCTGAGTCTCCAAGTCTGATTGGCTCCTCGCAATGATAAAATCTGGAGGGGACAAAGCAGTTATCTGGGTTAGCAGATCAATGGACAAAGGGAGGGAGATGACAGCAAACATGCAAAAGCTGACTTAGAAAGTTCTCATCTTTGCTTCCCTTCAGCCGAATCTCGTAAGTCCAAATCACTGAAACCAACGATAGGTTATGGCAAATAGTTTACCAGGCAGAAAACAGTCATTCTAACCCAGAGAACCGGAGTCAGTAGTTCCACATACAAAAAAAGACACTTTCCTGACCAAGCAAAGCTCTGGTCAAAGTGACCCTAAGAGGAGAATGTAATCGAGGCAAAGGGTGGAAGTGACATGAGGATCCCTGTCCCGAGGCCAGCTGGAGCCCTCCTGTTACGCCTTTATAACCAACGTCTGATCTTCCCCAAATCGATTATGGGAGAGGCACGCATGCTGTCATCTCCCTTCAGAAGACAACTAAATAACACTTTCCTATACATACAATACACTTCCTATTTCTCTACAATAAAAAAGTCAACAAACTAGTACTTATCATACTAAAGACCAGTAACCTTAACCAAGGCCACGAAACAAATATTTGCAAAGTATTTCACTTTCAGAAGTAAAAGTTTTTTAAAACTTTATTTACAAAGGTTTAGAGATAGGCTAAGGCAACATTTTAGTATAACAAAATGACTATACAAATCAGGGAATAAAATGGGCAAATCCTCTTAAAAATGCCAATTTGGGTAGAGCTTACATTCCAGCAATCTGTCTTATATTTTAGAACATTTAATATTAACATGAGTTGTGTAAGAGCCTTTCCCCTTTAATACACAATTTTTGAAGTTTTTCTGTGTCATTTATTTTATGTTTTAGACTCCCTTTGGTTACATATAGATGTGTATCTTTGATTTTATAATGAAAATCGAGAGTTTTATCTATTAAAATTCACTCTGCATCCAACTTTGCAAGAATATCAATGAAATAAAGGATACTACAGCTCTGGCCAGTGTGGCTCAGCTGGCTGGGTGTTGTTCTGTGCACCAGAAGGTTGCTGGTTCCATTCCTAGTCAGAGCACATGTCTAGGTTGTGGGCTCGATACCAGGGAGTGGCGGAGGGGGCGTGCAGGACACAAGCCGATTGAAGTTCTGCTCTCAGATAGATGTTTCTCTCTCCCTTTCCCTTCCTCTCTCTCTAAAATCAATATAAAAATCTTTTACAATATTTTTAAAAAGTATATTACTAAGTTAGTTGTGGTCAGAGAACCATAAGTCAAGACCATTTTAATGATAAGGTAAACTTGTGGAAGGAACAATATAAAGCCCAACTGTTAAAAAACATTGCCATTAATTAGCTAAGAGGAAAAATATTTTGTTTTTATTTTCTTCAGTTCTTGCAGCCTTTAAAGCTAGTGCCCAACCAGAAAATTTTAAAAGTATTAAAGTCCTTTCTAAATTGTTCTATTAAGCAGCTCTCTCCTCTTCTGAGATGAGGCACCAGTCTTTTCAATTTACCAGATGCAATCCTGGCTTCTAGGTCAGGCATACTGACACTAGGTATATATTACACACACACACACACACACACACACACACACACGGTGAGAACCCTTCTCACGCACGGCTGCCCCACCTACCCATGGGTTATTTTCTGTCAAGAGCCAACAGTCCTCTGCTGCCCTAGCATACCCACCCCCAAGGGCCACACAGGCCCACAGCACGAGGGCCAGGGCTAAAGCTCTATGAACACCCCACTGGTCTGAAAAGTGGGATCCTCCATGAGAAGGCAGGGTTCCTCCTCCGAGAGGCACGTTTCCATTTGAAACACTCCTTTTACATAAATCCTCACGAGAAGGTAAAGGGTCCTATGGCTATGCGGTGCTTATGAGGCCTGTTCAGTGAGGAGAGTGATGGAGCCTTATTTGGTTGGGCTTGAGCTCAAGTTCAAATTCTCAGAGAATTTATGGGAAGGATATAATCAGGTGAGAAGTTTACTTTTATTAAACTACAGGCTAGTCTTAAAATTTTTCCCCTTCAATAAAACTGAAGAAATAGGCAACAAGATACACCAAAAAGCTTTTCAGTAGAGCCTTAAGCATACACTTTCAATAACAGAAAATTTGAACAAATCACAAGGGAAAAAAGCAGGCTAAGACGTCCGGAAGCAAGCAAGAACACACTGCACACTGACCATCTTCACTCTACATCGACTAAAGCAACTGTGCCTCAGACGCTGTGGGTTCACCCTGGCAGGAACGCTGAGGTCTGACATCTAGTAAAATATATTCAATTAAAAAACACACACACCATATTAACCAAAGCCAAGAAGTCTATATGAGCTTCATATGCTTTTTAGTTGCTTATTAACATCTTCACTATATTTTCTTACCCCAAAATAGAGGACACATATTCTGACACATGGTGGCAATATGGAATACACTGCTTGAAGCACAACTGTCTAGATAGTACGTAGACAAGACGACAATACTTGTTAGCACTGTAAAATCCAGTCACCTCGCACCAACCTAACAGCACTGTTGGAAGAACCCACTCCTACCAGAGGCTCAGGTGTTCACATACGTCTCAGGGATCCACAGATAAAGGCCAGAAGAGCTGTCATCCCCCACAGACTAAATGTAATGCCTTTGCTGCAGACACAGGCCAGCCCGGACGGAGTCCAGATCCGGGAGAAGTCCTCACTGCTTCTGCTAAGGGAGAGCCCTGCACTCTTGGAACTGGCTCAGGTGGCCCCCGTCTTTCGTTCTTAGCACTGCCTCCTGGTAATGTCCACCTGTTTCACCAGCTCCCCCTCCCTGATCCATCTAAGCTCTCCTCTTCCTTCCACCAAACCATGTATCTATCCTAGACACAGCCCTCGCCCTCCAAGCTCCCTCACGTACCCCTCTCCATTGAATGCTTCCTCCTGGCACCCTGCCTGAGAATTGACTTGCCCCTTAAAAGAGGGGCCGAGAGATGAGGTGGTGGGAGCAGGAATGGAAGAATCCCTGGACGGAGTCGCTGGGCAAGAGAAAATGTGGCCGGGGGCTGGTTCAATCTAGGAGTTGAGGAGAAAATGTTTTGGAAGGATATTCACAATAAAGATGGGCATGAGGCAGAAGAGGAGAGATCCAGAACAAACTGAACGGAGGTCAGATGGTGCATCTTGGTTTTCTTAACTCGTTCAGCCAACTAACAAATAGTCACTGGGCGGCCTCACAAGGACCATGCACTGCTGTGGGAAATGCAGCAAAACTGAACTGGGCAAACATGCCTGTCCTCCCAGAGTCCCTAATTTAGTGATGGGAAACACGTAATAAACAGCAACAACAAAAGCAGAGCATGTTATGACAGATGGTGATACGTGCTATGGATAAAAAATAAAGCCGGGAAGGAAGGAGAGTGGGGTGCGTGGTTAAAATTTTAAACAGAGTAGTCAGAAAAAGCCTTACTCTAATGGTTAAGTCAAGATCATGAAAGAGGTGAGAGTGTATGTGGATACCTGGGGGACTACAGCTCTCTGTCTGTGTCAAAGGCTTGAGGCCAGTGAGTATACTGGCCAAGGTGATGCCAAATTGGGCAAATGCTAATAAAAAATGTGGCAGGTGTTCAGTTTTCTTTCAGAACTATGATTACATCTATAAAGCATCTCCAGATACTTGAACTTTTAAAATACATATACGTGAAGATTTAGTACAATTTCTTCCATAAAGCTACACAGGGAGAAACTGTGGTTCCTATATTAGTGCGTTATTTGCCAAAGAAATACTCTAATAAGAAAGATTAAGTTAATGTTAATGTAATACAATTCTTCCAATGCCGGGAGCCGGTCCATCCTTGCTGTTTCAAGGGACCTGGCATATATGGCATACTGTTCTTAATATGTTTGCTCACCTTCTTGGCACTATGTGTTTTAACCAAGGTCTCTGAGAAAGGTTGTTTTCCCCAGGTAGGGATTTTCCCCTGAAGTTAGGGAGGGAATAAAACCCCTCAACTAAGTGCCAGGCGGGTAATTAATCCCTTTAACTATGAACAATCATGCTTAAACTACATAATCTTTTCTCCCTGGAATGGAGATAAGAAACGCCCTAACCTTTGTAATAGAGATTGATAGGATTGAATCAACTGGTATAAATACAGTTGTAACAAGACAGAAACACTCAGAACTCGTGAGACAGAATTCAGAAGACAACAAGAGACAGAACTCAGAACACAGAATCAAGAACACAGGGGCTTGGAAGACTACAGAAATTGGCAAGAGAACCAGACTGAACCTGGCTGGAGAACCTACAGAACCTGGCAATAGAACCAGGCAAGAGAACCCAACCATGCTGATCAACTGAACGCTGTCCCTGTGTCATTCCTTCTTCGCCGACTCCGTCCACACCTTTGGGAACCCCTGGACCCGCTGGGGTTGGACCCCGGCATTCCAACTCCACGAACATTTTGTACCTAATAAAAGAATCTTGGTTTTATAGCATAGACTATAGTAAAATATCAAAGACATGTTAAACAAGATGTATACTTGAATAGGTCTATATAACAAGGAAGTAGTTAATTTAAAGAAGCATTCCAAGCAGCCGAAGTAGCTCAGTGACTGAGCGTCGACCTGTGCACCAGGAGGTCGCTAGTTCTATTCCTGGTCAGGGCACATGCCGGGTTGTGGGCTCAGTCCCCAGTAGGGGAAGTGCAGAAGGCAGCCAATCAATGTTTCTATCTCCTCCCTGACCCTCTCTAAAAATCAATAAAAATATATTTATTTTTTTTTAAAAAGCATTCCATTAAAATAAAGAAAAATGCTTTCTAGGAGCTCTCCCTGTCAGAAGGTGTATCAAATACCACAAGGATTTTGTAAGTTAGATTACTCAATTCAAGGGGCTGTAAACTAATGGAAGTTTACAATCTTTATCAATGCCCCATCTTCAGCCCACCCCACGCCCCAAACAACAAAATCCCACTGGATGAAAAATAAAGTATACTTTCCTGACAAAGAGCTAACTTACTAAAGATACTGAAACCAGGGTAAACACCTAGACATTTTAGTAGTATTTAGTAATACTTAATTTTCCAAAGAAGATCAGAAGGCTCTAGGAACAAGCAAGAAAAACAATAAAAAATCATTGACACTGCCGTAGCCAGTTTGGTTCAGTGGATAGAGCATTGGCCCTCGGACTGAAGGGTTGTGGATTGGATGACGGTCAAGGGCATGTGCCTCAGTTGCAGGCTGGATCCCCGGCCCTGGTAGGGGTCCATTCGGGAGGCAACCAATCAATGTGTCTCTTTCACATGATTCTTCTCTCTCTGTCTCTCCTCCTCCCTTCCACTCTCGCTCTAAAGAATCAATGGAAAAATATCCTCAGGTGAGGATTAACAACAACAAAAATCATCAACACCAAACCTCCCACCACCTCCCGTGAGCCCAACTTTATAACAATAAGATTCCAGAATTAAAATGCCAAACTGCATTCTCCTGAAGATAATGCCAAAATAGCTTACAAGAATATTTTCAAGGTGACTTACAAGAAACTGCCTCACCTTTCAGGTAAAATACACGTGAAAAATATTAGAAAAGGTCTACAGAGGCAACAGAAGGGGATTGGCTCAGTAACTTATAAATTATGAAAAGTCCTGCAGCACAGCATCATGCAACATTTTAAAAGGATGGTATAAAAGTATAATTTTTGACATTAAAAGATGGTCACAACATAGTAAGAGAATAAAATCAAGTGACAGAACAGTAGGTAAAATAGGACCTCAAATACCCACATACATACAAATAGTTCTGCTTGGGTAACGAAAGGTAATATATTATTTTCCATAATCTTGGAAAGTGAAAAAAGTATTAGAAAAAGGGCACGAGGGCATGACATACCCTAGAGCAGCGGTTCTCAACCTGTGGGTCGCGACCCCTTTGGGGGTCGAACGACCCTTTCACAGGGGTCGCCTAAGACCATCGGAAAACACATATATAATGACATATTGTTTTTGTGATTAATCACTATGCTTTAATTATGTTCAATTTGTAACAATGAAAATACATCCTGCATATCAGATGTTTACATTATGATTCATAACAGTAGCAAAATTACAGTTATGAAGTAGCAACGAAAATAATTTTATGGTTGGGGGTCACCACAACATGAGGAACTGTATTAAAGGGCCGCGGCATCAGGAAGGTTGAGAACCACTGCCCTAGAGCCAGGTAGTAGTGTCTGCAGCAGTCCTGCCTGCACTCCTCCTCCTCAGTGCGGGTTCAGGCGAGGTAAGATGAACTAATACAATATAGGTTAGTTTACGTTTACCCTCAAGGTAAAAGCTGAATTTCTGCTTCACAACAGGACTTAAAAAGAATTACTTTCCATAACAATAATGTTTGAAAGGGGAGGCAAACAAGAAAAATTAAATTTTAAGTCACACACTTGTGACTATACAGCTGGGCTTTTAAAACAGGTCAGCTGGAGGAAGACTCATAATACAAAAGTTTTTTTCTGTATACAAAGAATTTATAGCTAGTTTTCTTTTTAAATCAGTATATTCCCTAACACTCTTTTTTAAAAATACATTTCTATTGATTTCAGAGAGGAAGGGAGAAGGAGATACAGAAGATAGAAACATCAATGATGAGAGAGAATCATTGATCGGCGGTCTCCTGCACATCCCCTACTGGGGAGCAAGCCTGCAATCCAGGCATGTGCCCTGACCAGGAATCGGACTGTGACCTCCTGGTTCATAGGTCGACCCTCAGCCACTGAGCAACACCAGCTGGGCCCCTAACACTCTTAAAATGTATTTTATTTGATAAAGTTTCAAAAACAAACCTGTTTAAAGCATTGCAAGTAAAATATAGTATGACTTTCATTCCTCTCACTGCAATAGCACAAAATCTTTTAACAAAGTACAGGGTGGGCAAAAGGAGGTTTATAGTTGTGAGTATGGGAAATACCAAGTTTCTTCTTGTATTATTGTTTATTAATTCTTGTATTGTTTTCCATACGAACAACTGTCAACCTACTTTTGCCCAACCCTGTACGTAGAGCAGCCTCATCACTATTCTCAGCTCCCAAAGAGACATACACAAGACTTGAACACATTCCAGGCATGGCCTTCAAGCCTGGACCACACCTGCTTCCAAGGCCCTGAGGCTAAAAATAACTCTGGGGCCTCAAAAATGGGACAGCAGCCAGGCCCAAGGGTAGCTGCAGAGCCCTTGCTCAGCTCCATTAACAGTTAAGCAGGGGCTACACAATTCTACAGTCACAAAAACTCTACCACTGGCTTACCATCCTGGGCCTACTCAGTGTCTTTGCCCCTTGACACCAAAACTAATCCCAGGAACTTAGAAACAATGATGTTTTATGGTGTATTGTTTTTAAAAAACAACTGGATCAGGACTCAGGCAACCTAGTTCCTAATTTCAGCTCTTCTGCAAAGAGCTAAAAGGTCTATCGAGTCACTTGACATCCCTAAGCCTGTTTTTTTCCTTAACTGTAGGAGGAATCCTGTAGTCACTTAACATCTAAGGATGGCTTCACCAAGAATATGATATCACTGTCAGTGCATTTAGTAAGGGTGCCTAGCAGGGTCAGAATAACAGGGCAGATCTGATTATGAAGCAGTCAGCTGAGGAGTTAGAGTTTATACCCTACAGCACACAGATTAAAATGGGTGACTCCTGGCAATGTCTCCACAGCAGCATGGCACCTGTTTCAGGTCATTTCTTTTGTGGAGCATTCCCAAGATTTGCCCTGAGCTACGACTCCCACTTCTCCGCAGGAGCCTCCTCTGGAACTTGCTATTCTATCAGGTGAGGAAGAAAGAAAGGGAGGGAGGCCAGGGGCGAAAGCCTCATTGCTCACTCTAGGCTCCTCGGCTGTGCTAATTTAAGTCACCGCATCTGTCCCCCTTCTGGGCCCTGGGGTTAATGATATCCGGAAGCTGCACCACAGGGCAAAGCAGGTGACAGGGCCAGGACCTGGGCAGAAGCATCATAGCACCACAGGACAGGCAAGGAGGCCAGAGACTGCAGAGCAGCCCACACGGGCAGTCAGAATGTTCCTGCTCCTCACCCCATACGTTCCCACTTAGTCCTTTTCACCTTCTGTCTTTTCCCTCTAATCATCTAACTCAGTGGTTCTCAACCTTCCTAATGCCATGACCCTTTAATACAGTACCTCATGTTGTGGGGACTCCCAATTTCATTGTTACAAATTGAACATAATTAAAACATAGTGACTAATCACAAAAACAATATGTAATTATATATGTGTTTCCCGATGGTCTTAGGCGACCCCTGTGAAAGGGTCATTCGACCCCCAAAGGGGTCTCAACCCACAGGTTGAGAACCGCTGATCTAACTGCAGTTTCTGTGCCCTTATTTGTTCTTAGAGGATCTGCTTTTTCTCTCTTGCCCTCTCCTCTTCATGTTCATCTTCATTTCTCTCTTCATGATTATAATGAAGCCTCTTCCTTTCTAAAATTAAGCCCTCATCATTAATCCACTTTCTAGTGTGTGTGTGTGTGTGTGTGTGTGTGTGTGTGTGTGTGTGTGTGTTTGGGGGCTGACGGGGGACCTGAGGCCCTGGATATGTCACTATTATAAGAGCAATCCTAACTGCTCCAGAATGATTTTTGAGACATTCACCCACAGATTCAGGTGTCTTATCAACCTTTAAAATCCTTAACTTGCCGAAACCGGTTTGGCTCAGTGGATAGAGCGTCGGCCTGCGGACTGAAAGGTCCCGGGTTTGATTCCGGTCGGGGGCATGTGCCTGGGTTGCGGGCATATCCCCAGTAGGAGATGTGCAGGAGGCAGCTGATCGATGTTTCTCTCTCATCGATGTTTCTAACTCTCTATCTCTCTCCCTTCCTCTCTGTAAAAAATCAATAAAATATATTTAAAAAAAAAAAAAGAAAAAAAATCCTTAACTTGTTAGTATAAAATAAAAATCTTTATTTTGGAAGAGAGAGGTAAACTTTTCCCAGTTTGGTATTACATCCATGGTTATACTGAGTAGAGATGATTAATTCAGTACCTTACATTTGCATTAGCCCTCAAATGCCCTGATGACCTAGACCAGTGATGGTGAACCTTTTGAGCTTGGCGTGTCAGCATTTTGACAAACCCTAACTTAACTCTGGTGCCGTGTCACCTATAGAAATTTTTTGATATTTGCAACCATAGTAAAACAAAGACTTATAGTTTTGATATTTGTTTTATATATTTAAATGCCATTTAACAAAGAAAAATCAACCAAAAAATGAGTTCACGGGTCACCTCTGACACGCGTGTCATAGGTTCGCCATCACTGACCTAGACACTAGAGGTCAACCCCTATCTAAACTCTCAGAAGACACAAATCCTCCATGTCTTCACACTAGATACTAAGAAAGCTAACAAGACCTGAATTATTGTAGAAACTATTGCTCAGGTTCTTAGAACAGAAAGTAACTTCTGCACATACGGGGCAAAACTGTCTGTCTATAGAGTCTGACACCACGCCAGCAGTGTCCTGACCTGCCCGCTCCTCTTCCCTTCCCCCACCACCAACCGCGGGTGAGCCAGCAGCTCTCTTCTTGTTTGAGCACAAACCCCCTCCAGAGGACCTTCAATGAGAAAGAAGGTGGAGTGGAACACTAAATAATTCCAGGCCCCTTATCTCAGCTCCCTCCCAGTAACTCTATTGGCTAGTTTTTTAAAAAGGATTTCCCACATAATTTGAATAGAAAAATAAATAGTAATGGCTTATAACCCACAGGACAAAATAAATACCCATAAGTAAAACAAAAAACAAAAAACAGATTTCCCACAAAACACTTGCTATGCAATGAAAGTTTGTAAGAATGGTGTTTCTATTTGTTATTTGGTGTGTTTTTTTCTTTTTAAAGAGGTTATTCTGTCACTTTGGATGGTATTACACTTCGCTCCCTCTATAAATTCTGGTGTGATGTCAGTCAGGTAAGGGCAAGTCACACTCGGTAGTGAGCACCTTCCAAACCCAGTCTCAGTTTCCCACCCTGAAAAATACCCATGTTTGTATTGGTTTCAGTTAAATTAACAAAGGTTCTAAACCTATATAAGGCCCTGTGGGAAAAACAGAATAGATGCCAGGTCCCTAATATTAGCTAGTTAAGTAAACAGTTGAAAAAATGACATTTGGAAAAATATAAAAAGATAATGTGCTAGCAGATGTATAACATACACACACACACACACACAGTTTAATACAAGGCAATGTTCCTTTTCCAAATGTAAACTTTAGTATCAAAAGACCAAATATTCCAAATTAAAATTCAAAGCAAAATCATTACAAATACAATAAGTTTGCTACAAGTAAAATTCAGTACAAAGGAGGCCACAGCATTGTTTTTTAAGAAACTCAGTGACTTAAATATCAAAATATACAACTTCACCATCTCATCTAAAATGTAGTCCATGGCACAGAGCCTAAGAGTAATGTTCATGAAACTGTACTGTTTTATCCCACTGCACAGAGTCTCAAACAAGTTCAAAGAAACCTATTCACATTTACTATCAACACATTTAAGCATCACACAGCACTAAGTATCAGAGACTACAAGGTCTTCTAATACAATGCAGTAAATGTTCAGTTTTTTTCTCCTGCAAATAGCGTTTGTTCTTCTGCATTCTAGGGTTGTGGGCCTTAATCTGTAAAACCCCAGAAAGGAGAACTAAATGGGTTAGTGGAATAGACATGGGTTCATTTATTGAGAACCTACTATATTCAATTTCCCATGAGCAACTTCCCACTTTTGTCTAATCACAAGAATCACTCAGGAACTTGATAAACAAATGTGATAAAATGGAATAGTACTCAGCCATAAGAAAGGATGAAATACTGCCATTTGCATGAATCTTGAGTGTCACACCAAGTGAAAGGAAGTCAGACAGAAAAAGACAAGAACCTCAGGATTTCACTCATATGGGGGATATATAACAGAAAGCAATAAATGAACAAACAAAACAAACTCACAGACACAGATAACAGTATGAAGGTTACCAGAGCGTAAACGGGATGGGAGGAGGGGGCTGAAGAGGGTAAAGAGTTTCAAATATATGGCGACAGGAGACTAGATTTTGGGTGATGAGCACACAATGCAATATACAAATGATATATTATATAATTGTACACTTGAAACTTATATAATGTAATTAACCAAAATTAATTTTAAAATTTGTCCCATTCTCTATTCTTTTTACTAGAATTTGACAAGGCATTTAATGTCCCACTTTTATATCTTAGTATTTTCATTAAATACCTTCTCATTTTAAAAGATTCAAATGAAAGGAACATGTAAAGAATAAAGATAAGACAGCACTAGATAGATATATGAAGGCGATGGGGATTTATAATTTTAAATAGGATAACCAGGGAAAGCCCCATCAAGAAGTGATATTTGAGTAACAAACTCAAAGTGGTTAGGCAATAAGGCACTTACTCCAATCTGGGTTATTTCTGACACAGGGTAACACTCAATGCAAATTTCCTTCTGTTGAAAAAAAATATTTAATTTTAAAAAATTTAAGTGATAAAAATGATCATCGAGGCCCCACCCCTGGAGACTGATACTTGGATTCTGGAGCATAGACTGTGACTCTGCATTTTTTAAAAAAATGTCCCAGGAGGGTCTTAGGATCAGGCAAGTTTGAAAAACACTTTTTTTTTTTCTCAGTGTTTACCATCGATCAGTCCTCAACAGCTACTGATTTGTCATTCCCTCTCACCTGGAGGAGAAAAGGTGCAAAAGCTTTATGTCTGAACTGAAAATAATGACAATGGCTATTGCCAATAAATGGGGAGAACGGGAGGTCAGCCAGAGAACAACTCAACTCTCATCGCTGAAGCAGGACTTCCATTTAGTCTGGTGCATGCCTTCTGGTAGGCTAATAATATCCCTTTTACAAAATGTTAGGGATTTGCCCAGAGTTACACAACTCGACAATGGTCGAAGAGAAACTAGAGCTTCTATGCTATAGAATAGTGTTTTCCGCAACCCTAAAGGGCTTAGCAAACATTCTGCAAATGTTAGTAGGCTTGTGAAAGGCACAGAAAGCAACAGATATCAGAAAGTGAGAAAAATGCACCCTTGTAAGCATCTGAGGTGAGTGGCTGTGAAGAAGTGGCCTCACCTAAAGCCAGGCTGCCATGCAGCTACAGATAAACAGCCTCTACAGTGTGAAGTAGAGGAAAAATGCTGAGACAACAAGCCCTCACCGAACACTCATGAGAATAAGGAACCGGGACGCAGAGGCTTGTTGGCTTCACTGGGTCACTGTGAGAACAGTGTGCAGGATAGTATTTTGTAAACTGTAACACTCACTAAACAGAAAACAGCTCGAGCCCTGGTCAGTATGGCTCAGTTGGTTGGGCATTGTCCCGTGCACTGAAAGGTTGCCGGTTCAGTTCCCTGGTGGGGGCACACACTCAGGATTGCAGGCTCGATCCCTGCTGGGGCGCGTGCAGGAGGCAGCCATCAATGATTTGCCTTCAGATCGATGTTTCTCCCTCTCCCTCTTCCTTCCTCTCTCTCTAAAAATCAATTAAAAAAATAATTCCGTACAGGATTAATGGAGGAGTATGTTGTGGCTAATGCAGTGGTTCTGAACCTTGACTGCAAATTAAAATCACCCGGGGAAGTCTTACTATCCTGATGTACTTCAGACCAGTAAATTGGAATCTCTGGGGAGTGGGGCTCAGGCATCAGCATTTTTTAACAAACAGGTAAAGATGGATTCTTTACCTCCTCCCGAGGAAGGGTCACAATGGACAGGCCACTTGGAAGGCAAAGTTTAAGAGGAAGGAAAGGAAAAATTTGGCAACACACAATACTGTAATTCACCTGACCTGTATTTTGAGGTGTGTGTTTCATAAAAATCTGCTGGAAGTCTGGGGTTCTGAATACATGGTCACGTAATAGACAAAATTCTCAGTGTCACAGTTTCTTTAATTCCAATAATAAGGAAGGCCCACAACAATCTGCTTATGACACCCAACAAAAGACCACGGGGTACGGTGGGGCACAGAACCTCATTCCAGCCCAATAAAGCAGTTTATGGTTGAAGGAATCCAGTTTCTAATCTTTCTTCACTATTATTAAGATGTAGATGTAATCAGAAAAGACCTTTAAAGGTTGGCAGAAGACTAGATGGAGCCCAGGGCTCACCTGAGCATGGGTGCAAGTTAAACATCTCCACCCAGGAATTTCCCATTACCAAGGGCAAATCACCAAGCACAAGGGCAGACAATCTTTTGTAATCCCTCCTTCTAATCTAGTCCTGTAAAAGTTCATTTAATAAACTGCTGATGGAAACCAAGACTTGGGCTCCCAGCCAAACATTCTATATTACATTCAATAAAGGACACCCTCACCCTTCTCAAGGTTGTACCTGCAATTGCTTTTTTTTTTTAAGATGGCACTCAACCAGAGCCAGGAGATTTTATTCATAGTACACCTTATTAACACACAACAAAAGAAACAATAGACTAGAAAAGGCTCATCTGGAGTTCTCCCCTGAACTGTGGGTCTAACTTGTGGCTTATTCATTTATACAACAGTTTTTGAACATCTATTCTGTTTTGTAAGCCTTTTTGCTCAGACATTTGCAATAAAGTGGACCAATTTTAATAAGGTTCCTCTTTTTGGAAATGACATTTGTACCCAAATATCTGCAAGGCTCAGTATCTAAGTGCTCCAAGAGTGGGAAAAGTAAAGAATTTCTAGTGGTGATGTCTGGAAGTCAAGTAACCTCTGGCCAAGGGAAGTTTGGAAGGAGTGGGGACATCACTAGCCAGCAAACTCTTCTACAGGTTCTGAAGGCAACTTTTCAGCTGGCCCCTGGAAGCTGGCTGCTTCCTGCAGGAAACAGCACAGATTCATCTGCAGCTGGCAGGTAGGTTGCTGATTCTCCTTGTGGCGCTGATTTCGCAGAGGAAAGCACAGAGAGGAAAAGACAGTTCATCTTCCTTGAGACCCCAGGTACATAGTCTCCTCCCCCAAAACAAACACAAACAGAAGGAAGAGAATAAAAGGGAGGCATGGGCTTTACAACTCTGGCAGTTATCTGACAAGACTACACTGACATTATTTCTGCCCAATAGCATGGCCCACAAGCGTAAACAGGAAAAACAAAACGAGGAACCTTTATTAAAATTGGTCCATTTTATTGCAAGGCCCAGCAAGGTAGGTAAAACATATGAGTTCTCAGGAGCTGGACAATCAATAATAGTTGTAAACAGAAGTTAGGTGTCTAGACTCATGCTTTTTAGTCTACAGACCACTTAGGGTGACAAAACTGACTGCTCCCCATCTTCCTAACAATTGCTTCTCTGACTACTAATGATCCACTACAAATCCAAGAGGAAGCAATGGCCAAGAAAGCTCTGCAGACTGCTGCAGTGAGATATAGTGAGATTGAATTTAGATACAAGAGTATTTATTGAAATCACGGGCACACAAACACCTGAATAGGAATTTTGTAGCAGCATTATTTATAATGGCCCAAAAGTCCATCAACTGATGAATGGTTATGAAAAATGTGGTAGAGATCCATAAAATGAAATAGTATTCAGCCATTAAAAGAAATGAATATTGATAAGTGCTACAACATCCCTAAACTTTGAAAACTAAGTAAAGGAAGCCATACACAAAAGGCCACATAGTATATGGATTCGTATATATGAAATACCCAGAAAAGGCAAATCTACAGAGACAGAACGTAGATTAGCGGTTGCCAGAGGCTATGGAGGAGGTGGGGGGTGGTTGGGGAGTGACTGCTAATGTTTACAGGGTTTGCTTTGGAAATGATAAAAATGTTCTAGAGTTGCCGAAACCGGTTTGGCTCAGTGGATAGAGCGTCGGCCTGTGGACTGAGGGGTCCCAGGTTCGATTCCGGTCAAGGGCATGTACCTGGGTTGCGGGCACATCCGCAGTGGGAGATGTGCAGGGGGCAGCTGATCGATGTTTCTCTCTCATCGATGTTTCTAACTCTCTCTCTCTCTCTCCCTTCCTCTCTGTGAAAAATCAATAAAATATTTTTAAAAAATGTTCTAGAGTTAGTGGGGATAACTGCACAGCTCTGTGAATATACTAAAAATGACTTATTAGTATACTTTAAAATAGCTGTGAATTATATCTCAATTTCTTTAAAAGAGTAAATTTTATGGTATGTGAATTATATGCCATAAAGTTGTTATTAAAAAATACAGAGAGAAAAGCCAACAAAAACAAACAAATAAAAACCTCATAGACACAGACAACAGTATGGTGATTACCAGAGGGAAAGGGGGATGGGGGAGGTAGAAGAGGGTATATGGGGGATAAATGGTGAAAGAAGAAGACTTGGCTTAGGATGGTGAACACATAATATAATATACAGATGATATATTATAGGATTGTACACCTGAAACCTGTATAATTTTATTAACCAATGTCACCCCAATAAATTCAATAAAAAAGAAAAACAAAGTACCAATTTACAATTCCACCATCTACAGCCTTGCTAACACTTGATATTTTCAAGGTGTTCTTGTTTTTTTATTGCATTTGTTTGTTTTACAATGCTAGCTTTTCTGGTCCATGTGTACTGGTAATTCACTATGGTTTTATTTGATGTCTAATGCATGGAGCACCTCTAGAAGCCTTTTTAAACCTTCCACATTTAGATCTACAATTCACCTGGAATTTTTCCCCCACTGATTTTAGAGAGAGGAAGGGGGAGAGAGGGAAGGAGGAAGGAAGAAAAAGAGGGAGGGAGAGAAAGAGAGAGGTGAGAGAGAAACACTGGTCAGTTGCCTTCCACACGCACCCCAACTAGGGATCAAATGGAGGACACCTGGGTATGTGATATGCCCTGACTGGGAATCAAACCTGCCAACTTTTAGTGTATGGGACAACACTCCAACCAACTGAGCCACACCAGCCACTGCTCACCTGGAATTTTTTGTGTGTATGATGTGAGGTAAGGCCAAAATTAGGGTGTTTTTTTAAAATATAGATAGGCAATTGATTTAGGATCATTTATTAAAGATTTTTCTTTCCCCATTGCTGTATAAAGCCATCTTGTGTGTGTATGTATTTATATATTCACATAAACGTATATACTTAGATTTATTTATGTATTTATATATTTATGTGTCTGTTTCTGGCCTCCATTCTATTCCATTGATCTATTTATTCGATACTGCATATCCAAAAGTGTAAGTCCTGCAATTTTGTTTTTTGTCAATATTATTACCTTGGATATTCTTGTCATTAGTATTGCCATATAAATTTTGGAATCAGTTCCTATCATGGTTTTGGACATCTTTCATTAGATTTAGTCATAGGTGTTAATATTATTAATTTCATTTTTTGGTTATTACTGTTATACAGAAATACAGATTTCTTAAATATTTATCTGGTATCTAAAAATAATACTAAACTTACTTTTTAAAAAGTATTATTTTTAATTTACATAAAGTAAAATTCATAGTTTCTTAATGTGAAGTGCTCCACCACGCCAAAAAATTCCCTCATGCCATTGCTTTGTAATCAAGACTTCTCCCCACCCTCAAACCCTGGCAAGCATTGACCTGTTCTCCATACCCATAGTTTGCCTTTCTAGAATATGACTTAAATTGAATCATTTAGTGCACAACCTTTTGAGAGTGGCTTCTTTCACTCAACATAATGCCTTTAGGATTCATCCATGTTGTTGCATGCATCAATAGTTTATGGGGATGTACCAGAGTTTGCATATTTACCACTGTAGGAAATTTGGGTTCTTTCTAGTTTTTGGTGATTATGTATAACGCTGCATAAACATTCGAGTACAGGTTTGTGTGTGAACAAAGATTTCCACTTTTTTTAAGTAAGTAGGACTGATGAGTCACGTGTGAGTGTACATTTATCTTTATGAGAAACTGCCAAACTGTTTTCCAAAGTAGTTGTACCATTTTGCACTCCCACCAGCAACATATGAAAGTTCCATCTGCTCTGCATCGTCACCAGATATTGGCATCATCTTTAGGAAGTCCCTAGATTTGTTCATTAGGAGCTATTTATCATAAACAGATATTAGATTTTAACAAATGCTTAATCAGAATCCACTTTGATAGTCATATGGTTTTTCTACTTTTTTACAATGAATTATATTAAATGCTTTTTTAATACTAACAAAACATTTTATAGATATATGCTCTATTTAATCAGAAAAATTTATTTACTTATTATTACACAAATTAAAATCAAATCTTAAGTTACTCTAATATATATATATCCCTAATGTGCAAATAGACCAAACGGGGGACAACTGAACAACCGGTCACTATGACGTGCACTGACCACCAGGGGGCGTGTGCGGAACATGGCGGGCATCGGCCGTGGTGGGATGGTGAAGCAGGTGAGCAGGGGCACCAGACCAAGGGGTGGTGCCCAGTCGCTGTCATCGGGGCAAAGCCTCTGGTGGTTACTGAAAATTCTTTGCTCCGACACACCGCGATCCCACCCAGCGCTTGCACCTGCTGCCGGCGCCGGCCCCACTCACACCCACTGCCAGTGCTGGAGCTGCCGCTCACACCCACTGCCGGCGCCATCAGTAGGTGCAAGTGGCTGCCAGCCCCGATCGCCCCTCAGGATTTCTCCCCATTCCCCTGCTCCTGAGGGGCAATTGGGGCCGGCAGCTGCCTCTTGCACCTGCTGTTGACAATGGCCCCACTCACACCCGCTGCTGGCACCAGCCCCAATCTCTCTGCGCCGTCAGCGGGTGCGAGTGGCGGGAGAGGGGCTGCTGGCAGACAGGGGACCAGGAGCCATAGCAGGAGGGCATGGGAGGGGGCGCAGAAGATGGGCCGAGACCTGCCCCTGTGCCCACTGCAGCCTCACAGCCCACAGTTCCTTTCAAAGTGCACGAATTCATGCACTGGGACCCTAGTAATAGATAAGAAGGTACACGGATAAATGAAGCCTAATGACATTCTAAAAGCTACCATCTAGCCAGAATTCTATGACCAGTGCAGTCACTTTCCTAACAAATATTTCTCTACCAAATACAAAGCAGATCAGAGAAATGGTGACCAAATCACAGTCCTAGAGCCATATGTACCATTCTAATATTTAATATGTGGATTCTGAAGCATCCACAAGGAGAAAGAACTTCTATTACAAATGATATTGATGTTGTAATCACAGTAACATTATATATCTTTAGAAACCACAAATGAAATGAGAGTATTGAAATAAGTTATATTTCCTATTCAACATAAATAAATGGATAAATAATGAAAACATGATATCTTTATATATTATAAATTTCTGAAATGCTACCATTTGGAAGGGAATCCTTATACCCTTTGAGAACGAGACATGAAAGAATACTGGCATGTAGTTATCAACCACATGTAGTTTATCTTTCCACTTTACCACTGTTCTGGTGGCTGTGTTTTTTTCCACAATTAAATTACAAACTACAAGGATGATGATGAGGAGCCTGCTCAGGGCCTGGATAATCTTTCGCATTGAAATGATCATAATATCACCAAATGCATTTGAATCCTTGACTTGACTGTAAAATCTAGGTTAAGAAGGTTCTAAACATCATGGCAACGTCCCACAATGTAGCTCCCTAAGGTAGCCTTAGTCCCCTGTGTTACCTCCCTTGTTCACACACCCAACTGCATTTAGTATTTTGGCAAAAGTATTTAGTATTTGGTAATGTTCCCTCAAGACCTGGCAACAGACCTGAAAGCAATGCAGATGTTACAGACAGCCAAGCACAAAGACAATACTAGACTAGACATATTGAGTTCTGTTACAAGAACTACCAATAACTCAATTTCTGAGTCACCATGCATATTCCTCACCCACTCCTATTTGGTTTACCGATTTTGATTTGTTTACCTTATTACCTCATAGAGTTAGCACTAGAGCGTTCTAAGTTACAACACCATGTGATGATAACATAAAACTCCATATAAACTAGGACAAGCTCCCTAAAGATTGGTTACCTGTCAAACAGGATCTGTAAGATGCAAAATAAACATTAAAATATCAAATACATGAAACCTAAAAGTAATTCTAAGCATATCATAGCAGAGTCCACAGTATCCTTCAACCTCAACCACCACAAGCACATTACTTCTTTCCTTTAATTACTACAATACATATCACCATGAAAACCATGGACAAAGATTGATTGGGTAATATTTCTTCTTTTATGTCAATTACAATTATTGTGAATTATTATTATTATTTTTAATCCTCACCTGAGGATATCTTATTCTATTGACTTAAGAGGGAGAGGAAGGGCCCTGACTGGTTTGGCTCAGTGGCTAGAGCGTTGGCCTGCGGACTAGAGGGTTCCAGGTTCGATTCCGGTCAAGGGCATGTACAATGGTTGCGGGCACACCCCCAGTAAGAGATGTGCAGGAGGCAGCTGATTGATGTTTCTCTCTCATCGATGTTTCTAACTCTCTATCCCTCTCCCTTCCTCTCTGTAAAAACTCAATAAAATATATAAAAAAAAAAAAGAGGGAGAGGAAGGGAGACAGAGAGAAAAATATTGCAGTGAGAGAGAAATATCCACCTGTTGCCTCCCATAAGTGCCCTAATCATGGACTGAATCCACAAACTGGGTATGTGCCCTGACCAGGAATCAAACTCACCACCTTTTGGTGTACAGGATCACGCTCCTACCAACTGAGCCACCTGGCCAGGGCGACATTCAATATTATTTTATATTAGTGTCAAATATATAGCATAGTGATTAGACATTTATATAAAGTAATTCCCCTCTCCCATAAGTCTAGTACCCATCTGTCACCACACATACTTACTACAATATTATTTACTATATTCCCTATATTGTGCTTTATATTCTTGGAACTATTTTGTAACTACCAATTTGTATTTCTCAATCCCTTCACCTTTTTCACCCAGCCCCCCACGCCACCTCCCTCCTATCTGGCAACCATCAGTTTGTTCTCTGTATCTATGAGTCTGTTTCAGGATAATATTTATTTAAAGCTGGTATTTAACACAAAAATATGGCTGGTTTTACAGAAATAAAAGTACACTGAATTTGAGCTGGTGTTCTGTTTGCCTTACATATTTAAAACAACAATTACACTATCCAAAGCACTTTGACTTTTATTCCTCATGACTCTAAGTAGGTAAAAAAAAAAAAAGAAAAAAGAAAGAAAAAAAAAAACTGCTATATATCTTCAGGGCAAAGTACAAGCTCTATTACTCCATGACAGACCCAGTGAAGGACTTGTGTATAGCAACAGTTAAAGAATTAACCTTTCAGCCCAGGATTTGAAGGCGATACTAAGAGAAAACTGAATAAGATTGAAAGGTCCATCAGAGCTTTGGTGGAGTGCTTCTTACTAGCCATAAAAAGATTTCTCAGTCTGCAGGCCAGATATAACCAAAATTCCAAAGAAATTTTAGATGCTAGAGATTAGAGGGTAAAAGGTTAATACTCTCAAAACTCAACATTTTGAGCTACAAGATACCTCAATTATCATCTTGTCCACCCCCCTAGTTTTGTAGGTAATGAGGAGGAGAGGAAGAGGAGACTGAATATGAGGCCTCAAATTCCCTTTGGAGTACAAAATCCTCAACTAAGCAAGCTGAACTGGTAAGGACGAGATGGGAGAGGCTACTCTCCAGTCAGTAGATCCATTTACTCCATTTTTTATCCCTGCACTATATCACACCTGATCAGTGACTATTTCTAACTTGCTATTCATATTATAAAAATAAAATGGCATCTTACAACTCAATAACAAAAAATCAAATAACCCAATGAAAAATGGGCAAAGGGCTTAAACACTTCTCCAAAGATGATACACAAATGGACAAGTATATGAAAATATGCTTATCATCACTAATCATCAGAGAAAGGCAAATCAAAACCACAATGAGGTATCACCTCATACCTGTTCGAATGGCTATTATTAAAAACACACAAACAGCCCTAGCCAGGTGGCTCACTTGGTTGGAGTGTTATTCCATACACCAAAAGGTCGTGGGTTCCATTGCTGGTCAGGGCACATACCTAAGTTGCGGGTTTGATCCCTAGTCAGTGCATGTACGTGAGGCAACCAACAGATGTTTCTCTCTCCCCCTTTTTTTCTCTCTCTTTCTCCTTCTTCTCTAAAATCAATTAAAGCATATCCTTGGGTGAGGATTACAAAACAAACAAACAAAACACAGCCTAAAAACTAGCAAATGTTGGCAAAGATGTGGGGAAATTGGAACTTTTGTACACTGTTGGTGGGAATATAAAATGGTACAACTACTATACAAAACAGTATTGCAGTTCATAAAAAAATTAAAAATAGAACTATGATCATATTAACAATATGATCCAGCTATTCCACTTCTGGGTGTATACCCAAAAGAATTGAAAGCAGGGTCTCCAAAAGGTATCTGCATACCTGTGTTCATATATTCACAATCGTCAAATGTCCATCAACAGATGAATAAACAAAATGTGATTATATATAGAAAAATACACTATTATTCAGCTTGAAAAGGACAGAACTCCTGTCACATGAAACGACATGGATGAACCCTGAGGACATTAGAGTCAGTAAAATAGATCACAAAAAGACACTTGCGGAATTCCACTTACCTAAGGTATCTAAAACAGTCAAATTCATAGAAACAGAATGTAGAATGGTGGTTAATGGGTTGGGGGGAGGGAGAAAAGGGGATTTGTTGTTTAACGCATACAGAGCTTCAGATATGCAAGATGAAAAAGTTCGAAAAATCTGCTTAACAACAATGTGAGTACAGTTAACACTAGTGAACTGTACACATAAAAATGATTAAAATGGTAAAATTTACATTATTGGTTTATATCCACCGTACAATTTTTTTTAAATTAAAGAAAGAAAACGGCAATAGGTCTCTTACTTTTTCTTCCTGCGTCCCTCCTAACCTTTCATCCTCTTTAAAGAGCCGAGTGCTCCAGGACAGTCTTCCTGCTCCCAAACTACCCTGTAGAAGCAGCCAGCTAGCACACTGCTCTTAGAGTCAGCAACAAAGGTCTGTCATCACCGGAGAGAAGGTGAAATGGCCAGAAGAGGACTTTATCCCTCAGCCTAGGAGAGTGGAGACTGGTGCGTTGGACCTCCAGTTGAAGAACCTCAAGGGTAAAGACTAAGGAGTCTTTTATGGCAATTTGTTTAAACCAGTAAAGAGATGTTGGCAGCAATAAGCTCCTGATGACGAAGCTGGCACGCTTTAGTTCTTTGCATCCCTTCTAACACCTCACTCTTAGAGAAGTCCCTCAGTAAATACTTGCTTACGGTGACTACAATGACATGCTGATAACCAGCTGCAAAAAGAAGGAATTTTTGGTCCAGGAAAAAAGCTTACTAGACACAGAACCAAAGTGCTTATTTTAATGACTGAATCAAGATCATTTCTATAATAAAAATCTCTACTAGTTTCAAATAACTTTTATTTAAAACTTGTGTAAAACTTTTTTCCTGCCAAATGGATATTATCCTGCCTAACACTTGGTACTTGGAAATCTCTGCCCCCCCCCACCCCCGCCCCATAGTGTATCTTGTTAAACTCATATTACATTAATTGCATTCTATAATGAGATAGCCACCGGCAGCATCTAAGATCCTGCCACTCAGTTCATTCATTTGCCAGAAAAAAAAAACACTTGAGTCTGTCTTTTAGTTGGGACTATAGACAAGAGAAGAAGGGGTTTTCCACTGTACATAATTTTTATTGTTGGTTATAAAACAAAAGCTATAAAATCAAGCTTCCTGAATATTTACATTAACAAGGCTCTTAGTCATTCACATAATGAAAAATGAAAACAATTGTTTTAGTTACATACTTAAAAGGGTTTCAGTAGAAGGAAAGTTTTTAACTGATATTTGGATATTTTTTGGTAATGAAATTAGACACTGCCCTAAGGTGTTTAAAACAGCTGTTAGATCCATATACATACATGCATTTTATTCTTAAAAATGCACCCCAAATTGGGGGGCAGATACATTCTGGCCCTTTAAGAAGTGCCACGGTTAATAATGTTTATCTCCAGGATCTCCCAATACTGTAAACCACAAATAAAATGCAGTGTGACCCTTCCATAAGATTTTTGTTGAATAGAAAGTTAACACTGTTTAATGTTTTAACAACCTTCTTTAAAAGCTTTGTAATTTGTTAAAGTGGGAATATGATTTTCAACTCACTGTATATCTAAATTCATGTAATCTTGACAGAATTCTATGAGGAACCAGACCATTGCTTTCTTTGTAGCACAAGGAGAATCCCATTTTAAGATTCTGCCTCATTCAAGTAAAGTTTAGTTGCTACAGTGCATGAAAGGAATCATTTTCCTTTAGTTGTCCTTTAATTTTATCTAGGGCAAATATGCACTGTGAACACTGTTAACAAATAAGAGCAAATGCCAAAAGGGATGTTCTGCCAGGCTTTTAACAATAGTGCTTAAAATGCCTCCTCTGTTGGGACAGGGGGCATTTTCTCAGAACACTGTATTAAGGGTATTTTGATTATACACACATATGTACATGGTCCCATATCAAAATCAAAATAAAAATGCAATTCGTTTTCCACTTTCAGTGAAAATTTGGGACAGAATATGAGTAACTGCCAAAAAGCCAAAACCTAATTCTATTTTAAACCTTCTATACCATCAAGCTCTTTATTAAAGATACTACTCAGCTATCAAGGTGACTAAGAAACTAGTCCTTAGTTCATCCTGGCTTGATGCCTGTGTTGGTGGCCAGAGCCATTTCATGCCTGGGGCACTAAAATAAATTAATTAAAAAATTAAAAATAGCTCAGCTGGTGTGGCTCAGTTGCTGAGCATCGACCTATGAACAGGAGTCTTGATTCCAGGTCAGGGCACATGCCTGGGTTGCAAGCTCAGTCCCCAGTGGGGTGTGCAGGAGGCAGCCAATCAATGATTCTCTCTCATCATTGATGTTTCTCTCTTTCTCTCTCTCTCTCCTTTCCTCTCTGAAATCAATGAAAATATATTTTTTAAATTAAAAATGAAAAAGATAAAAATATGAATGAAAAACACCATATATTTTCATATCCTCTCTCTAATCCTGTCCAATTTTTTAATTTAAAAAAAAGATAACATAAAATGGTCAAAAGACAGGGAAAAAAGAAGAGATAAGAGTTTTAGAACTGGAAGTTACCTCAGAGATGATCTAATACAATATTCTTATTTCACAGTTGAGAAAACTGAGACTTGTCTCTAAATTAGCTCTGCAACTAATTGGGATACAGGTCTGTATAATCTCCCACCGAAATAAGAAAGAAAATGGATAGGGCCTTGTTTGGGGGGAACACTTAAAACAGTCTCCAGGCTAAAGAAAAGTTGTTCTAGCAAATTACTTAACAGTGTTTGTGCTTCCCTTTCTGCATATTTGTGACACACACTTAGCCAGCACCCATCTAACTCCCTTCTAACTCGCTAACCGAATCCGATTTTCCTGGGATACAAGCGACGTAAGCCCAGGAAATGACCCATGACATGCGCGTTACACCAACCAGGGTCACCCCATTCCCCTTAGCCATACACTCACTTCCCTGGCCTTTCCTGTGGGTGGGGGCAGTCTTGTGAAACAGGTCAAGCAAATGACACTAAAGAAAAAACTGAATGGACGCTTCTGAGAAAGGTCTTGTTCTCCGTTAGGGAAGCACAGGAGGAAGGACTGCTTGATCTGCCTGTCCCCTTCCTCCTCCTGGCCGTGAGAAGGGATGTGATACGAAGGCCGAGGCAGCCAGTTTGTGAGCTGGTGGCAGTAAGTGGACACACAAAGGATGACAGAATCAAAGCCTGCAGAGACCGCAGGGACACTGCTGAGCAGCCGGACCAACCGTGAGACAACCTACCCTCAACTTCTCTGAACGCGTAAACCACTCATGGCTTAATCCTCTGTTGGCCTTCTGCTAATTACAGGTGAAAACAGTCCCGAATTAAAAAAACCAATCTGCGGCATGCTATGACTGTCTATAGCAGGGGTCCTCAAACTACGGCCCGTGGGCCTCATGCAAAATCAAATACTGTATTTGTTCCCGTTTTGTTTTTTTACTTCAAAATAAGATATGTGCAGTGTGCATAGGAATTTGTTCATAGTTTTTTTTTTTAAACTATAGTCCGGCCCTCCAACGGTCTGAGGGACAGTGAACTGGCCCCCTGTTTAAAAAGTTTGAGGACCCCTGGTCTATAGTCCTGTTCTGCCCAATCTCATTCCCACTACACACACACACTGTTTATACTTACATGCAACTAAAAAGTGACAAGACTGTATTCTGCACAGTTAACAGAGACCAGTTTAAATACTTAATTGTGAGTACCTTAACTGTATAAACCTAGTAACATAAATGTCATCAATAGAGAAAACATTAGGGAAAAACATCATTTAGAATCATGTTTGTTTTTGATTACTGGCTTTGATCATTCTTTCTGGCATCTCAAATCCTTTATGGAATTAAGTACCACATAAATAACAAAACTGATAAATGATATCTTTTTTAACTAAACTCTTTAATCATAACTGTCTGTTAGTAAAAAATAAGTGTTAAAATTTCATTCTTGAATTTACAGCCACAAACCTGGCCCAGTCAATATTTTCACATATTGATGCTTATAACCAAAGCTTAGAGATCGACCCGCACTACACCAAACTCATGGCACTGCTGTCTTCTCCCATTGGTTATAGTAACAAGTTGAATATTGGCAAGACATTAAAAGTCAGGCTATCCAGTACCATTTATTATTTCTTTATTTTTAATTAATATTTTTAATTTTATTTTTTCCATTACCATTTTCCAGTACCATTATTTAAATAGTTATTTGAACCATATTGTGATGGAAATCTTTCAAATAATGTTCATCTCCATGACTCCTGTCACACTCATCTTTGAACTTCCCCAGACCCCATTCTTCTGGTATCCAGCACCTGGGAGAGCCCAGCTCACCCATCTTCCTCTCTGCCCTCAATGCTTCTCTCCACTCTGTCCACAGCCCCGTTCTGCCTAGAGCTGCTCCCACGAAGACTGCCGTCTACTCCATTTCCCCCTTTCACAATTTCTTCTTTCTGACCTCACGTGTCTTGTCACCCCTCAGCTTCCTCAGAGAAAAAAGGTCAACAGCTTCCCCAGTTGGAAGGAACAAACAACTGCCATGAGCATCCCTGCTTCTCTCAAGTATGTTAGCATCGCTCCCCTGCTGTCACTCAAAGCAAAAATGGCTGTGTAGTCCTGATATAAACGAGTATGAACACTGTATTTTGTACATCTATGTGGGCTCAGTGCTTTTATCGTTTAAAAACACAGGGAGAGAAAATACTCGTTTTTTGTTAAGTTGTAGTAGAGTGCTTTTACCAACTCTTCCCGTGTATATATTTTATCCCACCACTCGCTCATGCTGTATGACCTTCCACCCAATATGGTCTCTGGGTCACCCACACACTAGCATATTCCCGTCTTCCTTGATAATTAACCAGTTAAAATTGAAACATTACTTTACTGATACAGGTGTCTGTATTAGGCTGCTCTAAAAATATATTAGGACACTGCAATAATTTATATCATCATTTTCAACGTGTGATCGAGAGACACGACACCTGGTAAGAGGTCCTTGAGGCCATTTTAGGGAATCCATAAGGTAAAATTATTTTTAGTAATACAAAGACGATGCCTGCCTTTTCACTCTCAGTATATCATGAGGGTACAATCATGAATCCAGAGGATACATGATGATAATGTATCACTCTGGCAGCTAATAAAACATATGCTTGTATATATTCTTCTGTTTCTTAGAATTTTCTAAGGTAGCAAATTTAAAGTATAAGTATGCATTTTTAAAAGAAATTAACTCAGTGTGTTCTCAGTACTTCTATTTCCTAGGCACAGCAATCTTTGACAATATCTGCTATATATAACTTCATTACTCATTATCATCAAATGAATCCATTGAGTTTAAAGAAAAAGAAAAGGGTGCAGGTTCGATTCCTGGGAAGGCACATAACTAGGATGCAGGTTTGATCCCCCGCCATGGCACATAAAGGAAGGCAACAGATCAATGTTTCTCTCTCTAAAATCAATAAGCATGTCCTCAGGTGAGGATTTAAAAAAAAAAAAAAGAAAGAAAAAGAAACTGAATATTTTAATAATTGACATGATGAGCTCTTTAAAAGCAAAAGACTGTTTTCAAACTAGAAATGAAAAGCCACTGAAGCATCATACAAGGTAAATTATCCGACTGCACTGGAGCCACACAATAGCTGAGAAACTAATAAAGCTTTGTATGACTGACACTGCTGAATGTCTGCTGGATGAAAAAATCAGTAAAAGAAATCATGGCAATGCCACTTATCATAGATGCAGTATCTCATCAAATTAAATACTTTACTGCTAACTGCCTTAAGGATAGTACTTTTGCTTTATAAATGGACAAAGCCATAGATGTGGGGGAACTTACAGTTTTGTTTTTATTATGCCAGTATCCAAGCCAACTAACCATCAAAGAAGGTCTTCCTTTATGTGAATGCTTGGCAACAAATACCAGTGCTGCTGAATTACTCAAAGTATTAAATAACTTTCTGAATCTCATGATTTATCCTGAAACAACATGTTGATATCTGCTCTAATGGTACAAAAGCAATGGTGCACAAAATGCAGGCACTTTAATAAATCAAAGCAGGGATAACAAAACTGTACCAGTAATAATCGTATTTCCCACTGTCTATCAACCATTTTTTTAAAACCAGGTCATCTTAACAATGTTTTTGATAAAGTAAAAGTGATAAATTTTATTAAATCTTAATCTTGAGAACTTGGTCTTTTTAACATTCTGTGTGATGTAATGGGAGGTACAGACAAAAATCACTTCTGCTACATACCTAATACAATAGCTGTCTTAAGGAAATGTATGTATGTATGCAAATTGAGTTGTGAACTAAATTACACACTTTTTTCATAGAATACTATTTTTGCTTAAGAGAATGATTGGAAGACACATTATAGTTTATTCAGACTCAGGTATTTGGCAAACATTTTTCTCTAAAATGAATAAAGTGAGCCTGACACTTCAAAGAAAAACTGACAATATCTGTTGCCAATGATAGAATTTGAGCTTTTGAGAAAAAGAATGGAATTTTGGAAAACTTGAACTCAACACAAAACTCTTGACTGCTTCGCAATTCTTAAAGACTTCTTTTTACTAAATTAATGGTCATATTAATGAATGTAATTTGTTAAATATTGTATAAGCAAATAAGTAGGCATTTGAAAGATCTGCACAACTCAGTAAACCATTCTTTTTTCAAATGACCAATGTCTAATGTTATAGAGTCACATACACATCAAAGATTCAATACATTTTTAATGTTACAGAGCACAGAAATTTCACTGATATAGTTTCAAAGTTAACATTGCAACGAATCTTTAAGAATCTATCACAATTACATGAAAAGGCACTGAAATACTCCATGCACCCTTTTTCAACTATGTATCTGTGTATAGCTGGGTTTTCTTTATATACTTCAAACAAACAACATATACAGCAGAGGGAATATAAAAGCAGGATTGAGAATCCGTGTCTTCTATTAAGCAGTGCATTAAAGCTAGTGGCAAAATGTTTGGCAATGTCACACTTCTCGTTGTATTTTTTGTTTTGAAATACTTTCTTCATAAAAGTATGTTATTTATGTTAACCTTTAATGAATGTATTATTTTTAAACTCAACACTTTAAACATTTCTCAGTGTGTTATATATTGATAGACATAGTCCACATAAACAAACATCTTTGGGGTCCCCAATAATTTTTAAGAGCACCAAAATGTTTGAAAACTGCTGGTTAAAGAAGAGCATTTGTAAATGTCCTGTATAATAAGGAGGTAATATGCAAATTGACCATCATGCCCTCACAAGATGGCTGCCTATGACCAGGCTGGCAGGGGGATTAGTGAGGGATGACCAAACAACTGAACAGCAGGCTGCGTGGGGCAACCAGGCCAGCAGGGGGACCATGGGGGACAACCAGGTTGGCAGAGGGGGGCAGTTAGGGGTGACCAGGCTGGCAGCAGGGGCAGTAAGAGGCAACCAGGCTGGCTGGCAGGGAGGGGGCAGTTAGGGGTGACCAGGCCGGTTGGGGGTAGGGGTGCAGTTGGGGGCAACTAGGCCGGTGGGGAGGGAAGTTGGGGGTGACCAGGCTGGCAGGGGGGGTGCAGTTGGGGGCAACCAGGCCATTGCAGGGGCCGTTGGGGGTGATTAGGCTGGCAGGGGGAGCAGTGAGGGGCGACTAGGCCAGCGGGGGGGCAGTTGGGGGCAACCAGGCCAGGAGGGGGGTGCAGTTAGGGGTGACCAGGCCAGCAGGGAGGGCAGTAAGGGGTGATCAGGCCGGTGCAAGGGGGCAGTTGGGAGCAACCAAGTTGGCAGGTGGGGGCAGTTAGGGGTGACCAGGCAGGCAGGCAGGTAAGCGATTAGGAGCCAGCGATCCAGGATTGTGAGAGGGATGTCCAACTGCCGACATCCCCCGAGGGGTCCCAGATTGGAGAGGGTGCAGGCCAGGCTGAGGAGACCCCTCCCCCCATGCACGAATTTCATGCACCAGGCCTCTAGTGTATATATAAGAGAATAGGTACCTGAAATGAATCAGATGACTTCGGCTCCAGTTCTAGCAGTTCTTACTTGCTTTGAGATTTGAATAAATCACTTAGTCTAAGATCTTAGTTTCCTCATCTGTAAATGGATAAAAGACAAAATATGAAAAAGCAATTAATAACCTACAGGTATATATTACAAGGTCACAAAGTTAAAAGTTTTAAACAGTTTTTCTGACCATATTTTTATAAAATTCTCCCTTAAAATTATTACTAAAAGCTAACATAGAAAATGCAAAGTGGAGATTTTTGATTAACCAATTAGCTCAAATGTCCAACTACATAATTTTATCATATTAGAGTTCTTCCCCTAGTTATAATTGGTAATGTATAGTTTAACTATATAGCTTAAACTAATTATGATTATTTCCAAATATACACAAAGTACAAAAAATAGTAACAAACCCCAAGGTACCCATTACCCAGTAATAAAAAATTTTGTCAATATTGTTTTATTTCCCATTTCTGTGTTTGTGCCCATCCTAAAGTTTTTTAAAACAAATATTAGTCATGATTTTACTTTACCTATAAATACTTCCACATGTACCTTTAAAATATGAGACTTTCTTAATATCACTATAATGCCATTAATATGGATAAAAACTTTATAGTTAATAATTCTTAAATACCACCTAATACACACTCCATGTTATAATTTCCTCACTGTCTCCAAAAAAAATCTTTGTTAGTTTTTAGTTGGTTTGTATCATTAAAATGATTCTTACCAGTTCATTTTTAAGAAACACAAAATTTTTAGTAAACGCTAAGAAGAGAGAGAAAATAATACCATGCTTAATATGCCATGTGCAGTTTACAAAACAAAGTCAAGAACTATCTTCCTGAAGAATGTGCTTCTCCCTCAACCAAACAACAGACAAAAATAAAAGAAACCCACGACAATATAGGCCATACTGGTGACACTTCAGTATTCTGAGAAGTAACAAGAAGAGGACACAGATCAGCTGCTCAGGAAGAGACAGAGTTGATAGGAAACAACCACCTGCATTTTGGAAAAGATGAGGTCAGGTCAGTCACAGGATCAGGCAAGCTGGAGGTCAGGGTCCAGGTTCCAGAGTGAGCATACTGCTCCAACAAGTCAGGTAGGTGCCCAGGGCTGTAAGGCAACCAACCCCCTCCAGGTTTCAACTCAAAACTCAAAAACCAGTGCTTTAAAAGCTAGAGTTGTAATGGAACCAGGATCAAAAGTAACAGTTGTGAGAATTAATTTAATTTACTCAGCAAACATTCATCAAAAGCCCACTCTACCAGGTTATCCTAGAATGAGTTGTCTTTTTGTTTTTTTAATCCTCACCCGAGAATTGTTTATTGATTTTAAAGAGAGAGGAAGGGAAATAGAAAAACATCGATGTGAGAGGTAAACATTGATCCCATATGCGCCCAGACAGGGGGATGGAACCCCACAACCTAGGAATGTGCCCTGACCAGGAATTGAACCCACAACCTCATGGTGTATGGGATGGCACGCCAACCAACCGAGTCACCTGGCCAGGGCTGGTATTTTTAAATGTATACAGCAAACAATAAATAGCATATACTTCTCTACTTATGTCTTTCCACATTAATCTTAAGGGGAAGAATGAAGATATTTAATATTAATTACCTTGCCATTTACAATTACAATTTATAGTGCAGCTTTTTTCTGAAAATCACAGTTTGTCCCACTTCTCACCCAGACACTGAAACAAATCTGAATTTTACTATTCTTCCCAAATATTTCTGAAGAGCACCTTAGCTTTTATCACACACATCACAGACCCCTAGCATTTATATCTACAATCCTTTTCTAAATGGAGTATTTCGTTTAGATGAAAACCAAGGGAATGCTAAAGAATTTCCTACCTCCTTTGAAGACTTTCTTTTTCATAGCTTACCCAAGTGCATCAGAATATACTGGAGATAAAGACTGCATATAGAAAACTTTTTTGAAAGATTTGGTTCCATAGATACACACACAATATAAATCATTTTTTTAATCCCTTACTTCAATTTCACCTATAATTTTTTTATGTTTAAAAGTCCAGAAAGAGTGAAGCAGAGGAAACATCTTTCTTTAAGAATGCTCGAGAAGTACTTCATAAATGCGTCCAAAAGCAAGTAATAGTTGTTAAAAAAATTTTTAATTGACACTGTAAAGGGCATCTTTTAAACAACAAAACCCAGCAGTCAGGTCCTGCAGTAAGAACCTAGATTTCCCCATTTCAGAACTGATACTTTGCTTCAGGTTACTACTATTTGTAGAGAGTAAAAATCCCAAGTTTAAGGCAGTATTTCCAATGAGACCATTAACTTCCCTACAAATCTTTAAGGAGATATAATTAAGCACATGAAACACAACACAGCCCAAATTTACTTTTCGATTCCTATACCATGTGGACAAGACCCAGACAGGATTCGCCCTTTAACCTATTTTACCCGTCTGGTAATAAAGCTGAATAGCTTACTTATGCTGTCTGTACATCTTTGTTTCCTCTGCTGTCATACAAGGTACCATCAAAACAAACTGTCCTTGGAATTTATCCTCACTTTAAAACACTACTAGAGGCCCGGTGCACACTTGTGGACTGGGGGTTGGGGGGAAGGGTGTCCCTGAGCCCAGCCTCCACCCTCTCGCGGTCCGGGACGCCTCGGCGAAGTCCGACTGCTGGCTTAGGCCCACTCCCGCGGGGTCCTTAGTGCTGCTGTGGAGGTGGGAGAGGCTCCCGTCACCGCCACTGCGCTCGCCAGCCATGAGCCCGGCTTCCGGCTGAACGGCACTCCCCCTGTGGGAGCGCACTGACCACCAGGGGGCAGCTCCTGCATTGAGCATCTGCCCATGGTGGTCAGTGCACGTCATAGCGACTGGTCATTCCACTGTTCGGTCGTTTTGCATATTAGGGTTTTATTATATAGGATTGTGACATTGATCCTTAATGGAAAATCTAACGGTTAGTCTAAGTATACAGCCCAGTACATCACAACCCTAAGTAAATTATAAACAGTGGTATTAACCTCACACAAAAACATGAGACTTGTAGCAAATGGCAGCAAAAAAAAAGTACATAAATTGTTGATGAGGAATTAAAAACTCAAAGCCTATGTGCTTCAATCTAAAAAACATTATGTAGGTTTCATTTTTAAAAATTGGTAAAGATAGCCCTGGCTGGTTTGGCTCAGTGGGTAGAGCGTAAGCCTGCGGACTGAGGGGTCCCAGGTTTAATTCCGGTCGGGGGCATGTGCCTTGGTTGCGGGCACATCCCCGGTGGGGGGGGTGCAGGAGGCAGCTGATTGATGTTTCTCTCTCATTGATGTTTCTGGCTCTCTATCCCTCTCCCTTCCTCTCTATAAGAAATCAATAAAATACATTAAAAAAAATTGGTAAAGATGAAGTTAATGTGTAGACTTTTATTCAAATTGGTTTGGATGGCAATAAATATTAAGTTATATCATTAACATTATTTATCAGGATATGATGGGCAAATAGGTTATTCACAGAGTAAGTGGGACTGCAACTAGCCCTCTATAATTCCCTGACCCTGATTATCTTCACAAAACATCACCACTTGACATTAGCTTTTCCATGTAATGTTTACTTGTCTGCTGTCCTCCCATCTTCTCCCACTAGAAAGTAAGGGCAAAAAAATTGTCCTTTTTCCACTCTATGCCCAATTCCTAGAACAGTGTCTGGCACATAATAGATAAATCTGCTGAATGAAGAGATGAATGAATGGCCTCCTCCTTTGACCTCCCCACTTCCTTTCCTCCATACACATGTTAACGATCCTTTAAAACTGGGGTCAAATTCTATTATCCCTATGAAGATTACCTCCCCTAATCCTCCCATCTCCTTCTTTGTACCATGAATTTGGCACTTCCCTGCTGTCTGATCATTGTTTTGTCTTTGCATATGTACATACCTCCATTAAAATTCTTATAAACCTCTCATTAAAGGTATGGACCCATTCCCCCAACTTTTGGTATCCACCTCAGTACATGTAAATAGTAAACCATTTGTAAGTTTTTGCTTGATTGATTTATATCTGTAGTTAATTTAGAAATAAATTAAGTTTCAACTTTTTATAACCTATCCTTCCTTTCCAATAACGCAATTAAAATCACAATGGGTCCCCCTGTATTTTAAATTTGTCTTTGGCAATTTCAAGTTTTGCCTGCTCATATAATTATAACTTATGCTCATAATTTATTTTTTCCATCCTTCTTCCCCCCCAAATTAAAATGTTTATGTAACAAAAAATCTTGTGACTTTTGGTGATATCTATCTAACCCCAATCAAGAAAGAGGTGAAGTTTCATTACTCTCTTCTTGTTGCTGAGTGTATAGGAGGATATTTTTCCCTTTATGCCTTTTTCCTGTAATGCCAAGGTGTATTCTATTTCCTTCTTTACTGACCATACCCCTTGGAAACCATATGTTTATTTATTTATTTATTTATTTATTTATTTATTCATTTATTTATTTATTTATTTATTACCTGTCTTTCGTAATCTCCTTTAGATACTTCTTTTTGGCCACTCCAGCTCCCTCGAATCATTTATTTGATTAAATTTCCAGGTCCCTCCTAGTCTGCATGAGAATGGCCTCTTCTTAAAGCCTGAGCCTGCTTCTTTAAATCCAGCAAACCTTTATGAACCTCATCCCTTCACATGGCCAACCTTTGATTACCAGGGCTAATGAAATGTACAAAGATATCAGATTACCTACAACACACACACACATACACACACGCACACAAAAAAAATCAAGAAAAAAATGACATCTGGCTTTGGAATATATATCATATGTGCCTTTGGGCAAAATTTAATTTATTAATTATGTTTTTCCTTAAGCCAACATTATTAACATTTTCTTTTATGATGATGGATATCTGCTTTGGTTTTAAATCTTGATGTAGTTAGTTAAAAAAAAAAATATCAACTGTGATTTTTCCTATAAAGTCCTTTTAACTAGTTTTTTCAACCTGTTAAAATCTGTCATAAAATCTGGTTTCTGTTTTCCCTGATTTATCTTCTCCCCTTTCTTGGGATTCTGATCCAAATCAACTTTCCTATGTTAATTTACTGCTTCAATTTAAAGTGCTATTTGCTTGCGAATGCAAAGCATTTTTAAAAATATTAAATGTCCAGGGAAAACATCACTTTTTTTTTTTAAGATATTCCAGGAAAAGTTGGTTTCTAAGATAAACTACACTGGTAATTCCAGCAAATTATATTTAGTAGGATATTATGATTGATTGAAAAAATGAATATTGGACAGCAAGTCAGCTCCATCAATACTTAATCCCATACACCGAAACTATGGAATTAAATTCCCAATGTAGACATTTGTAGAAAATAACATCAAAACAAACTCACACATCAACCCTGGCCCTTCTGTCCCACAGCCTAAATTCTGTACCAACCTCAGACCTCACCTCTGCTTCACTTCTACACATAAGTTTTAAATGTATAAGAAACAGAACTGAGTTAACAAGATCATCTCTTTTGGCCCCTTTTCAGTTACTGCCATTAAGCTTTTAGCCAGAGACCCCGCATCCTCAAGTTTACATGACTACTTTTACTTTACAGGTACTCATCTAAATGTAGGTTTATAGTGCTTGAACTGACTTTTTCATACACTAGCCACCATATTACCAGCAGAATTAAGAACAAATTCATTTTTAATTTTCTCCCATGTGGAACTTTGATAAGTACAAATTATTTTACCTAAAAACCAACTTTTTGGGCTGGTGTAATTTAGCCCAAATTCTTACATAAGATGTTAAATATTACCACCACCACCCCCCCCCCAATTTTTTAGACAGCAATCTTCCATGCAGTCCTCAAACTCAGTCAATTCTATAACTTTTTTTAAAAAACATTTGCGCAGTGCCTAGTCACATTTTGACTAAAACACCTACATAGACCCATAAGTTCTCCGTTTTTCAATTTACTTCTCCAGGTCGCCGCCTTCACCAAACACAGAACTCCACCAGTCTCAGAATTACGGCTTTTCTTCTTTTAAAAATTTACCTGCACTTTTAAAATCTCTTTGCTTGTTGGAGTTCAAAATAGTATCAATCCTTTGAAGAAACAGTTGTCACCCATGGGCACTCTCAATCCGCCCCATCAAGAGGCATTTTTCTGGCGGCCCAAGAACCCCAAATAGGAGTCATAAGGTCTTTCGTGGATGGTAAATTTCACACACACACACACACACACACACACACACACACACACACACACTCACACACACCAGAAAAAGAAACATACCTGGTCATTTTCTAAACAGGTTTGATAGGTTTGGTTCACTTGTAAGAGCGGAGTGTTTACTTACAGGCGTTTAACGCAGAAGTGGCAGCCAGAACACTGGGTAAATAAAACCTCGAGCTTTTAAAACCCTGCACCTTCACGCACTTCCCCTTCGCTCGAGGGGCCGGCACACGGCAAACCCCACGGCCAGTGAGATTATGCAACAGGTTCCCTCTCCACCGGATTCATCGCGGGCTGCTCGGGGGTGTGCTTTCTCCCAACCATGCGTGACACCCACCGCTGCAGGGCCTGTGCAGCTAGCCTTTAATCATCTTTTTTAGAATTTTGCCCTATCCGTTCACTTTAAGAGCTACCTGTATTTTGTCAAGTTAACTACGTGTGTGTGTGTGTGTGTGTGTGTGTGTGTGTGTGGTGTGTTTTAGGAAATAAACCCCAGTTTTGCCTAAATATTTTCCTCCCTGGTGTTTTATGACATGAAACCACACATGATAAACAGATCTTCGGTTGTCTCCCCGGGCTTTTTTCTTTTCTTTTCTTTTCTCATGTTTTAGGACTAGTGTGAATAAAGAAGTCACTGGCACACTGGGTCCCCCCACATCACGGCCCGGGCCCTCGTTTGGAAAATCGGGGTGTAGGTGGGTGGGTTCGGTTTAAGAAAGCAGCGCCGTCCCCACCCAGGTGGCCTCGCTGCGCACCCCCGAGGCGAACTGGGGATCACGGGGGCCGTCAGGCCGGGGCCCCACTGGGCAGCGTGTTGTGCAGCGGACGCGCCTGCAACTGAGCAGCTTCGCCCGCCCAAGTCCCGCGTCCCGCGCTGGCGGCTCCTCGCGGCCGGACCCCGCGGCCCGGCCCGCACCGCACCGGCCGCCCCCCCCCCCCCTTCCCGCTCGGGCCGGCCCCCCGCCAGGCCTACACCCCCGCTTCCAACGCTCGGGTGGCTCGGGCCGCGGCCGCCCCCCCGCCTGCCTTCCGACCGGGCGGCGCGGACGCCGGGCGGGCAGAGCCGGCGGGGCGCGAGCGCGGCGCCCGCACCGGAGCCGGCGAGCCGCCGGGGTCCACGCTGCCCGCGCGGCGGGCGCCCCGAGCCCGCACCCTCCCGCCCGCGCGGCCGGCCCGAGGCCACTTACTTTTGGGGCCGCCGACCTCCCGACTCCCTCCGGGGGAAACGAAAGTTGTCTTGGCGTCTCCCCTCGGTCCCCCCTCGCCGCCGGGACCTGCGAGGCGCCGCCGCGGAGCCCGGAGGGCGGCAGCGCTCCCGCTCGCGTCCGTCCCGTCGCGCTGTCCTCGTCTTCCTTTCACTAGATTATCTTCTTCTTCTCTGAGGGGTGGGCGGGGGCGGGAGGCTCAGGGAGAAAAGAGACGTTTGCAAATTTTCTTCACCCCCCCCCCCAAGTCAGCCTTGAGAAAACAATGTTGAAAGGGGTGAAGAAGTTGGGGAGGTGGAGGTGGGGGCCGCGTGGGGGACGTGGGGGCAGGGGGGAGGGAGAGGTGATGATAATCGTTAAAAAAAACTGCCTGAAGCCCCCCAAACAGGGGTACACAGAAAGAGGGGGAAAGGCGGGGGGGCGGGGTGGGGGGCTGGGGGGAAAAGAGAAAGAGTCGCTGGTCAGGAAACTTCAAGCGCGGATGAGGTCATTGGTTTAAAAATAAAGAGATGGCGTCACTTGAAACCAATCCCAGTGAATGAACTCAGCGGAGCCCGGGGGAAAGGAGGAGACAGGCGAGGGCAGGGCGGTGGGCGCCGGGCGGGGCCGCGCGCCGCCCGCCCATCCCGCGGCCTCCCGAGCCCCCGCGCGGGGAGGGTCGGGTCACGTTCCGCCGCCGAGTTCGGCGGCTCCGAAGCAGGTTCCGCTGGCGCCGCTGGGAGGAGCCGGGCGGCCCGAGGAGGCGGCCGCACGCCCTCCTCCTTCCGCGCCCGCGCGCCCGCCGCCCCCCGAGCTCCCGGCCCGCGACCTCCCGGGTCCGCGCCCTGGCCGCGAGCCCTGGGCGCTGCGCCCTAACAGGTATTTCAAGGGTTCCTCCCCCCTCCACCCCCCGCCCCAAGACCCAGCCAGCGCCTTTCCCTCCCTGCTTGGGCTGTTTCCAGCGGCCTCGCCAGCGTGAAGAAACGCAAACAATGATTTGAGAGAGTTACAGTCACTCCTGTAAAAAGTCTGACCATGGCAAACGGCAGGGCACGGCCCTGGGTTATGAAAGAGAAGCTGCAGGTACTTGGAGAAAAGTCGCGCTGGTGTTGTCAGGCGCTCAGCCCTCTGTCATGCTTGTCGCTGGAAGCCCCCGCATGAATGTCCCAGCATTATTTTACTGGGCTTCTGTTTTCTTAGACTTGTTTCTATTTACAACTTGAATGAGCGCGAGCAGCCAAACATTCTCTTTTAAAAATGTTTTCTGCATGGAACAGTGCGCAATCGTCTTTAAATCAGACCAGAAG